>NC_058082.1:359300851-359601314 GCF_014858855.1 Bufo gargarizans | reverse complement strand
ACACACAGCAGCTTTGGTGTAGAAATTCCTACAACTGATAAATCCATTCAGTCTTAGAGTGGTTGGTAGTATCTGGTATGTTGCATCTGGGCAACCACTTTTCTAAATAAGGAGTGCAAGAAAAACTTCAAGGCATCATGTAATATCATGCACTAAATGCAGTGAGCTCCAGACATCTCTCAGACGCATGCTTGGCTGTTTCCATAATGGAGATAGGCACAGTTACCTCCTCTCCTGCTATTTCAGGCCACCATCAAAAGTCTTGGATTGAAAAATTAGGATTTAGCCACCACGTCTATCAGACATTTTTTTCTCATATCCTGTAGATATGCCACAAAAATCTTTTGTTGGAATACCACTTTAAACATGACTCCACTCAAAGCATTCCTAGAACCACTAATTAATATTTTCAATATTTAAAGGGTAATTTGGAGAATAACACTGCTGTGGCATCAAGATTCCTTCCCGTGTTATCTTCCCAAACATGAAATTCCAATCTGATATAATTGTTTTGAAATACAATATTTCACTGCATGAATACTAATGAGAGAATTATAAGGGTATTCATACTTTAAAGACGCCCTGTATGTGTCTGCGTGCAAATATATGTGAGTGCATTCTGGTGCTTGAATATTTTCTGTTCAATAATCCAATTAAAACGGCAAGCTTCTGAGGTTAAAAGCTTTTTAATTACCCTATGCTTCTTCAATATTATTGATAGTATTGTTTTAACCCTCATGTTACCCTTCCCTTTGCAGCATCCTCCATAATCCCTTTCAAGTATGCACGTGTTGCCCTCATTCAAAAGCATTTTTAAAGCCTGGGAAAGGGCCCCATAAATATTGAATGAAATGCTCAGTTGTGAATCATCATTAGGTCACTTTGTTCCCTTCAGCCCATCAAATCATAATGTTTGGCCACTTTACTGCCTTGAGAGACTGACCATTCACTTCATGGATTTTTGTATTAAATTATGACAGGCAGCAGCTCTACAGAGGCAAATATTTGACTTCCTCGGCTACCAGTGGGCTCCAATATTAGCCAATTTCCTGCACATTATGGCTGTCATCCTGGGGATATTCGGCACTTTACATTACAGATCTAGATACTTGATCTTGGTAAGTAATATTTTTGCCTATAAGATTTTATGTAAAGAAATAGCACTATTTTAGAGTATACTGTAGATAAAATACACATAGCTGCAATTGATCATAAACTTATTTTGTACCTTAAAGGTTTATTCCAGGATTGACTTATTTGATAAATTCCACCCTACTGCACTTTGACCTGCATGTAAACTTCTGGCATGGACAGGGTCGCATGCGTTGCTGCAGCCAATGACTGACCTCAGCTGCAATGTGACCCCAAGCGGTACGTGATCCTGCAGTGACATGCCACTTGGAAACATGTGACTACTGAGGCCAGCACATATTACCCCTGGAAATTTACATGCAAGGAACAAAGCCTGGGACCAATGGAACCGAGCAGCGGGGAACAGGTAAGCATGTTTCCCTCCACAGGTCCGGAATATAAAAGATAAGTCAATCCTGGAATAATCCTTTAAAACACATAGACACAGAGGGGTGGATTTACTATGAAAATGCTGTTTGCCACTTTATTACCTTAGACACTTTTTGTGGCTCGCTCAGTAAGTGGGTGTGACTTTACAGGAAAGTGGGCATGGCTTAGTAAGAGGGGCGTGGGTGAGGTTTCCAGAATGACGCCAGAGTCTTTTTTTGACATAAAGGAAGTCTAATAGGCAGTGGCAAACACAGAGAAGTAAGGGCCCCCTAGCAAGGATCAAACCAGGCCCCCCACACAGGACAGAAGGGTTTCGCCTTAACCCCTTTCAATGATCCTTGGGCCATTTTTCCACTGCCTCATTTGCTAAAACTTGTTCCTTTAGGCCCCTTTCACACAGGCGAGTTTTCCGCGCGGATGCGATGCGTGAGTTGAACGCATTTTACCAGCACTGAATCCCGACCCATTCATTTCTATGGGGCTGTTCACATGAGCGGTGATTTTCACACATCACTTGTGCGTTGCGTGAAAATCACAGCAAGCTCTATTTTGTGCGTTTTTCACGTAACGCAGGCCCCATATAAATGAATGGGGTTGCGTGAAAATCGCAAGCATCCGCCAGCAAGTGCGGATGCAGTGACATTTTCACGCACTGTTGCTAGGAGACGATCGGGATGGAGACCCGATCATTATTATTTTCCCTTATAACATGGTTATGAGGGAAAATAATAGCATTCTGAATACAGAATGCATAGTAAAACAGCGCTAGAGGGGTTAAAAAAAAATATATAATAAATTAACTCACCTTAATCCACTTAATCACGCAGCCAACATCTCTTCTGGCTTCTTTCTTTGCTTTGTGCAGGAACAGGACCTGTGGTGACATCACTCCGGCCCATCACATGGGTAAAAGATCATGTGATGACCGGAGTGACGTCACCACAGGTCCTGTTTCTGCACAAAGCAAAGAAAGAAGCCAGAAGAGATGCCGGCTGCGCAATCAAGTGGATTAAGGCGAGTTAATTATTTTTTTTTTTAACCCCTCCAGCGCTATTTTACTATGCATTCTGTATTCAGAATGCTATTATTTTCCCTTATAACCATGTTATAAGGGAAAATAATACAATCTACAGAACACCGATCCCAAGCCCGAACTTCTGTGAAGAAGTTCGGGTTTGGGTACCAAACATGCCGATTTTTCTCACACAAGTGCAAAATGCCTTACAATGTTTTGCACTCGCGCGGAAAAATTGCGCATGTTCCTGCAATGCACCCGCACCTTTTCCTGCAACGCCCGTCTAAAAGAGGCCTTAGAGCGTAGAATCCTGACCAAGTTTTCACCTCCAGTAGAAGAGGGGATAATCCCAACTAAGACTGGGCCTCATAAGAGTCGCGTGGTCTGCATTTGCCACTGTGATAAATCTGGCGCAGACCTTGAGTGGCCACTATGCTCTTGTGATGTGTCCCTCCATGCCCTGATGATATAGATATCCCCACTTACACAGGCAATTGTATAGAAACACAGCATTACCGCTTTAGACTCTGGATTCTGGACAGTGTTTATCTCTGTGGGACAGTTATAAAAATTACAATTTCCTTTCCCCACCAATTAATGTACCAAGTGATAGTCGACTAGAGGAATTGTTATAAGATGGATGTTTCTATCACTACAATCATGTTTGTAGATTTTTTTTTGTATCTTTGATCATACTAGTGACAGTAAAGAAGAGCTATGTCAGAAAAAGAACATTTACATTTCATAGTTCAACCTCACCAATGAAAATTATACTTTATAACTCAAGTTTTTAAATATCCCTACGTTATTTACTGTCTCCCATTGGTCACAGATAGTGTTGTGCGAAGCAAGCTTTGGATGCTTCATCCGAAGTCGCTTTGTTCAAAACTTCTGAATAAGGCCTCATGCACACGACCGTTATGTGCATCCGCGGCCGTTGTTCCGTTTTCCGTTTTTTTCCGCGGAACCATTGACTTTCAATGGATCCGTGGAAAAATCGGAAAATGCACCGTTTGGCATCCGCGTCCGTGATCCGTGTTTCCAGTCCGTGAAAAAAATATGACCTGTCCTATTTTTTTCATTGCCAATGGTTCACGGACCCATTGACTTGAATGGGACTTGAATCACGGATGCACACAAGATTGTCATCCACGTCCGTGATCCGTGTCCGTTTTTTCCTATCATTTCAAAGGCAAACTTGACTTAGATTTTTTTTTCATTTTTCATGTACGTGGATCCTCCAAAAATCAAGGAAGACACACGGAAGAAAAAACGGACACGGATCACGGAACAACGGAAATCGTTTTTGCGGACTGCAAAAAAAACGTCCGTGTGCATGAGGCCTAATACTGTACGGAGATTTGTCTCTGTACAATATTAGAATGTATGGGCTCCGATGAGCCAAAGTTAGTCATACACAAAGTTGCTCATGACTTCATTGAATAACTTCGGTAGTTGATTTTTAAATTGGTACTAGTCGGAACCAAAGTCGAGTTTGGTTTCAACTTGGAAGTTCGGTTATCCATAGAAACCAATCAGATTCCACCTTTCATTTTTAACAGCTCTTTTGTAAAATGAAAGGTGGAATAGGACTGGTTGCTATGGGCAACTAAGACAGTTCTACTTGACAACAGTTTGATAAATATCCCTGTAAGTATTTGTTGGCCATTCATGTTCTATCTATTCTATTTTTATGCAGTATTCTGTATGGCTGGCATTATGGGTGGCATGGAATGCCTTTATAATCTGTTTCTACTTGGAAGTGGGGCATTTATCACAGGTAAGACATTATCTACCATCCTCAGGATGTTAAATTCTGTTATCGCCATATTACGCATTTCTATATTTGATATCACTGGGATTAATACGATCGTATGCCATCCTGTGAGATCACAAAAAACCTTGTTAGAGGACAGTATCTGATTGCATCCTTGGATCTATATGTACAGTTCTTGCACAGACACATAACATTGCATGAATCTAGAGTAATTTGTGTTATTGATTTGTTTCCAGCACAGGGACCTGATAATGAATTTTAACACCTCCCTGCATCGGTCATGGTGGATGGAGAATGGACCAGGCTGCCTTGTGACACCTGTTCGTACACCACCTCTGTCACTGGCAGATCATCACATGGTCACAGTGACTGGCTGTCTTCTCGACTATCCCTACATTGAAGCGCTGAGCAGTGCACTACAGATCTTCCTGGCGGTGAGTATGAATGAAACCATGAGAACCATTTTAGCTTTGGAGGTCAACATTATTAATTATGGACTTGACTATAATTGCTGCCGATTTCCCAAACCCCATAATTATTCTTCAGTAATGCCTGCAATGTCCAAGAGGGATCTAAATTAGAGAAAATTGTTACTGCTGCCTCGCTATTTTTCGCTTCCTATACCCCTTCAAACAACAGTGACAAAGACAAAGGTTCTCAGCAGGAACTCTCTCATTGCTTTTGTATAAAAATCAGAGCGAGGGTCATAATTGTGTATCTAACTAAAGCCTTAAAACATAACAGTTGAATTCATTTGATTAAAACCATAAAATAGTTATTATCTGTGGTGAAGAGAGCAGAGATGTATGGGGTCAGCGTATCAAATACAAATACCAACTAAAATAGCAACAAAAAAATAGATCTTATTTGATATTTGCATTCAGATATTTCCTATATATCATAGGAAATATCTATAAAATGTCTGTAACGCATATACATGATATACAACCAGATTCAAGGATCAGATAAGTATTAGGCATGTGTAGAGAAGATCATTGTGCTTCCCACAGTTAGAAAATCCTGGTGCTATAAACTCAACTCCGCCCCTAAGGAAAATACGTTTTTAGCTCAGGAGCAACCCAAAAACATGAAGCGAGCAGGGAGACCTCTCATTGGATGTCTGAAAATGATGTTATCACCATAGCCATACCGGAATGAAACTATCCCCTTTTAGACAGCCTAGGAGGGGCCTCCCTTCTGGCTTTGTGACAAATGGGGCAATAAGGGAGGGACCTGCAGTAAAACGCAGTGCCTCACTGGCATTTAGGGTGCATCCTGGACCTGGACCCAGTGTGCTAGACTGACATGCTGCTGGTCCATACAGCCACCCATCCATGTTTATTTAACCTTTTTTCTTTTACTACATATGACTAACACTTTGCTCTCTACCTTGCCTCTCCTATCCCGCTGATTAACACATAGGGGCAAAAAGTTTGAGGTCCTAGAGAGGGTCAGTTCTGCTGAGTTAGGTTGTCCTTAATAGGGTAGCAGCTTGATGATCTATTAGGGTAAGAATTTCTGAGGGTTTAGCATTAGGGGACTTAGGCTCATACAGCAGAAACAAACACATTACAAACACACATTCTTAGCTTTTCTCATTACTAACCAGCAGAAGTGTCCTCCATTCTCATTAATTTGTGATACATTACTTATTTTTAACTGGTACTAATAAAAAGTATATTTACAAACACCTTTTTAGCAATAACTTTCCTGTATAGTGTCATTCAGCCCATGTGGAATGTGACAGTTATAGGGCTTAAAGGGGTTCTCCAGGAATTTTTAAAATTGCAATCCTCCCTATGATATGCCATCATGGATGAGCAGCCAGACAGGAACACTGGCTAATATGTAGTATATGCAAGTGCCAGAGCATAGTTTGTAGTGAGGTCCTAACACACACTTCCCTAGACAGCTGCCAATGGAGGCAACAAGTCCTGCTCACATTCTAGGTCTGGTTGCTGGTCGCCATTTTAAATAATTCCCAGAGACCTCCTTTAAAAATGTAAAGAACCCTCCCAAGTGCAAATATTAATTTGCCTTATTGTGATTATGGGTTATATGGACATAATGTTTTATATAGTAGCTACTTAGCCTACAAGCAGAATCAAAGGTACTTCATAATGTTCCCAAAGCCATTAAGTTTACAAATTAAAGGGTAACTGTCATATATATTTTTTTTAAGTAATTGGCTTGGTCTCACTAAGTACACCTTAGTTCCCTAGTCAATACTTTTCAATAGGTATTGAATTACCCAGTAATTGCAGCTTGCTCTTTGCTCCCCCAGGCATTTTAGTGGTACGGCTAAAACAGCGTTGGCGTCCTTCGTCTCCTATCTTCTATATACAGAAGACAGAGGACTTAGCAGTGGGCAGTCCTTAATGCTGCATGCGCGCTCCCGTTCGACCGCTGAAGTGACTTGCTTCTAGAGCGATGTAATTCCCGCTCTACGGACTAATAAAGCGCCAAGCGCTCTCAGGAGGGAGAGGGCGTGTTTAACTGTGGGAAAAGCCGATTGGTTGGGGTGAGGCTGCGCGTTCTCGAGATGATCCTAAGTAATTCTGGGTAGTTAGGGAAGGCAGTCTTAGCCTCAGGGTAAGGGCCTCAGCGGCTATCTTTAGAAGATTATCAGAAAGAAGTCTAGTGAGGAACGGTTGCTATGGACGGAATCTTATTAAACAAGTGGTATGTGAACACAATTAGGCTACTTTCACACTAGCGTTCGATCGGATCCGTTCTGAACGGATCCGATCATAATAATGCAGACGGAGGCTCCGTTCAGAACGGATCCGTCTGCATTATTTTAGCATATAAAAGCTAAGTGTGAAAATAGCCTCGTACGGATCCGTCCAGACTTTCAATGTAAAGTCAATGGGGGACGGATCCGCCTGAAGATTGAGCCATATTGTGGCATCTTCAAACGGATCCGTCCCCATTGACTTACATTGTAAGTCTGGACGGATCCGCACGCCTCCGCACGGCCAGGCGGACACCCGAACGCTGCAAGCAGCGTTCAGCTGTCCGCCTGTCCGTGCGGAGGCGAGCGGAGCGGAGGCTGAACGCCGCCAGACTGATGCAGTCTGAGCGGATGCGCTCCATTCAGACTGCATCAGGGCTGGACGGCTGCGTTCGGGTCCGCTCGTGAGCCCCTTCAAACGGAGCTCACGAGCGGACCGACGAACGCTAGTGTGAAAGTAGCCTTATTAGTGATTATGGATTATCACCACAGCAGCAACAACATATATGAAAATTTCATTTTGAGTGAAAATATAACAGTTACCCTTTAAATATTTATTAGACAATTCTCTATTAAAAATGTGTCCTCGTTATTCATATTCCATTATTTTTCTTTTCTGTTTTTGCCTACTCACAGCTCTTTGGCTTTGTGTATGCCTGTTATGTCAGCAAAGTTTTCATGGATGAAGAAGACAGCTGTGAGTATTGTATATAAAGTGCCTTCATAATATACAAGGAGAGATGTGAACTTTTCAAAATGCAACAAAGGAAAGATGTTATGCTATGCAATATGTCATTTTATTACGACAACTCAAGTTTATCCTTAAACCTAACACTTTTGTCTTAGAAAGCTTTGGTTTGTGATTTTTTTTTTTATTCATTAGCATAGCTAACCATGACCACTTTTACACCCACATGTCAAAGCTGGAGTGAGTGGTGTAAAAAGGCAAAAAGTTGCAAAAGCCCTAATTTCTTACTGTCTGAAGTCAGAATTCTGGAGTAAAGGCATGATAAATCAGGGCCACTGTATTAATAAAAATGGCATACATCACACAATTGTTCATATATTACATATGCGAATATGATATGAAATTGATTCGGAAGATATGTAAACTTAATGGTATTATGGGCCACAACAATGTCCCTACCAGCAGAGGTTGTCTACATGCTGCCCACAGACCCTTCTGGCTGTGTGGAAGAGACAGAGGAGTTCTAGTGTGGATGGTGGAGGCCCCTACAACAGAGTAGCCACATTATACAGCATTCAAGTTTTGGGTAACTGCATTGTTTGCTTAGGGTTAAAAGCAACCCTGGCAGGAACATAATTGTGTCCCAAGTTTTTTATGATTACAATGTTGGATGACACCTTGATACATGAGTAATTGTAGTAAGCAAACTAAAAAGTTAATTGCCTATGTATATTGAAGGCAAAAACCCAAAGGTAAAACACTCCAAGAAAACTGATGGATGATTACATTGTGGACCATCAATCACATGAACATAAGAAAGTGTGAAGCACAATGGAGAAAAATATTAAATAATAACCTACACTGAACTAATAGGTTGTTTAATTTACAATTTTTAAAAATCCATTTAAATATTGTTTATTAACTACACGTCTACCTTGTCTATTTCTATTAAGTTGATTTCATTGGCTCCTATGATTCCTACGGATATCAGGCTCCCATGAAGACATCACACCTCCAGTTGCAGCCACTCTACAAGTGCGTGTGTTAAATTTGCTTTGTATGAATGTTTCGAGAGATATTTCTAGCTCATTGTTCTGAAAATGTTAGATCACTATCTAGTAAGCCCTGCTTCAAAATGAAGGACCATCACCCATGTTCAACAGCAAAACAAGGAAAGCAGTAGTGTCAGTCGCACACCACACCATGTCTGTATTACAGAAATTGACCTTATTGGTCTCGACAAGAGCTTGACTACTCCACTCCAATTGTAGTGATCCATATACTCTATAATATGACTGGATACATTTAGGGTCCATTCGCACGTCCGTAAGTGTTCTGCGGATCTGCAAATTGCGGATCCGCAAAACACGGACACTGGCAATGTGCATTCCGCAATTGCAGACAAGAATAGGACATGTTCTATTTTTTTGCGGAAACGGAAGCACGGATGCGGAAGTGCGGATCCGCGGATGCGGACAGCACATCCCGGCCCCATTGAAAATGAATGGGTCTGCACCCATTCAGCAAAATTGCGTAACGGATGCGGACCTATTTTGCGGATGTGGGAATGGACCCTTAAGCATAGCTATGGGTTTTTGAGAATAATTTCTTTTTATCTAATGCCCACTGCCTGTCTCTTGCAACAGAAAATGTATACTTACCTCCTCACTGTCAGTCCAGTCCTCCGCGCTGCCTCAGGTGTGTCCATGTTCCGGTCCTGGAGTGTTTACATCTGGCACTGCATGGGCAATGACTGGTCTCAGGAGTGATGTGCTGCTGGTGGCCACGTTACTGCTGATGCTACAATGTACACACTCTGGAGACCAGAAAATGGACACAGCAGAGGCAGTGTGTAGGACAGCAGCATCAGGGAGCAAGTATGAATTTTCTGTTTCAGGAGGACGCCTGTGGGCATTAGAATTAGATAAAAAGTAATTCCTTGATAACCCCTTTAATTTTAGTGCCTACATGCTTCAATGTTGTTTCTTAAATAAATACAGTAATAATTCAGGTTTGCTTTGTGTAATACAGCACTAGTGAGTCCATATGGCGTTGCACAGTGTCAATTTGTCTCCTTAGTACAGAGCTCCACTATCTCAGTGCATTACTGTAGACCACCAATGAGAATACTGATATTGATCCATTCACTGCCCTAGACCACAAGGTATACTAAACATTAACCCTTTCAATGTCTTAGACAACCATGGATTCTGACATTAAGGCAATCACTGCCTTAGACCACTGGGAATCCAAACATTGATCCTTCACTGTATTATACCACCAGGTTTACTGACCCTAACCATTTCACTACCCTACACCACCAGAAATTCAGATAATAACCCTTTCACTGTCCTAGACCACCAGGCATGTAGGCAATAACCTTAACTCTGGTAGAACTTGATGCTGTTTAATACTATTTGCCCGGTTGGTATGTGACACTGTACCTCTAGCTGCTTTAAAAGTAATTATTAGGGTGTTGTATTTATTTCATATAGTTCTGTATTGTCTGGTGTAGAGCAAACATTGTTGTGGGTGGATGTCTGTGAGGAGGATTTGCAAAGGAAGGGGTTGGGGGAGCTTAACTTTTGTATCAGGGCCCATGAACCTTTAGCTATACTACTCTACTCTACTATTATATAAAATTCTTGCATGCAATCCTACTCATATACAGGTGAAACTCGAAAAATTAGAATATCGTGCAAAGTTGATTTATTTCAGTAATGCAACTTAAAAGGTAAAACTAACATATGAGATAGACTCATTACATGCAAAGCGAGATATTTCAAGCCTTTATTTGGTATAATTTGGATGATTATGGCTTACAGCTTATGAAACCCCAATGTCACAATTTTGAGGTACCCTTTGCTCAGGGGGTATGGATTAATTAGCTGACTAGAGAGTGACACTTTGAGCCTAGAATATTTAAGCTTTTTCACAAAATTCTAATTTTAAGCTGCATTAATGCAGATCCTATTAATTTGCTCTACTGAAATAAATGGACTTTTGCACGATATTCTAATTTTTGAGTTTCACCTGTATATCTTTTTTATTTTTATTTTTTATTATCTGTATATCTTGAAACTATAATCAATATTATATTTTCACTAAAAACATTATCTGTCTTTTTTTCTGCAGGCCTGGCTAGAGCTACTCCATGAGTCTTCATTCACTACACATTTTACCCAGTCGATGCCCTTCCTGTATCTCTTCACATCTCATTTAGGTTCCCCACTTATATTCCTGATCAGTGGTCGAAATGCCTTAAAACACCTTAACACAGCAGTAGCAATGTTCAGATGTATCTGGACTGGTTGCACGCATTTAGCATTGCAACTATGTTTTTAAATATGGCTTGCAATGACTGGCAGTACAGTGGTATACGTTGGCTGGTTTAATCATAACTAGCTATGTGTCAAACACTGATCACTGGAAAGTAGAGGTAGTAATGGCAGCCGAAGAGGTTAGGTAGATAATACAAAATTATTTGTTAGAAAAAAAAAATCCATGTCAATTAGACCACTCTTAGACTTAGTATGAAGAGGAGATTTGAAGTTTTTGTTTAAGTCTTTTTGTTTTCAATTCAGGAGGAACAGTAGACCTTGCCAAACAATATAGTGTTGAGGGATTGTCATATTTTAGATATCCAGTTATCACCCATCAGTACGTTAAATTCGTCAAACAATACCAAGTGTCAGAAAATGTGTAGCACTTCCTAGAACAGGACTATAGGTTGACACATATGTAGGCATAGCACTTTTCCGAGAAGCGAGTGAAAATCTACAACTCTGGAACATTGCTGAAGACCCAATAATGAATGAAAATAGCTATTTGGGTTTTTGACTGTGTACCTTCACAAACTAGCTTAGCATCTACTGTTCTTTATTGTATATGTACCATTACATCGGTGCACCAAGGTCAGTTGTAGAACTGCAAGAGTTATATATAGTATATATGCACTTTTCTAGCCATACTTTTTCAACTTTGCAAATAGCCTTCATTTTAAAAAGAAATCCTTCAGTTTTGTGTATTCAGTTACTATTCAGTTAATATTTGTCTCTTCTTCTACTGTTTGTGGGTTAGAAAAAAATAGAGAGCAGATGGAGAAGAGTAGCATACAACTACAAGGGCAAATAGCAATCAGGATTAATTTGTAGTCTGTAACCATGGAAACAAATACATCTGGATAATGGCTGTATACACAAAATAATAGAATTTTGTTTTTAATTGAGAGTATTTACAAAGTTGCTAAAAATAAAATGGATACAAAAGGGCATTTTAAGTATTACAAAAATGTGTAGGTTATCACAAAATATGGGGTTGCACTGTCAATGTCTATTTAAGATTGTAATACAGTAGCTAAAAAACTTCAAAGGAAGACATAGTTGGAACAATGGTCAGATAAGAAAACTGTACATATGTTTTGGAGTTGGTCTATCTACAATTTTCTAAATACTCTGCAATGTTCGCAGTTAGTAGAGAATGCAATAGGTGCTGCATTATAGATTGGAAGAGGTGGAACACAACTCCAAGACCTGCTTCTACAAGGTTCTAGTAAATAGGTGCTGACTCATTGTTCTACTACACATTTATTTATATAGGAACAGAACAACTAATCCTTGGTCAAATAAATAGCATCATTTTATGACGTTATTACAATGGCAAGGAAATATCTTGGCCAGCTCCGCTGAAGATCTACAACCTTGAATGGAAACTGAATAGGAGGATGCACTTAACTAAACTCAAAAGTATTTTTAAAAGCTCACTCTTACTAGGAAGCAAGACCTCTGGTAAAGGAAATGATAAAAATCATCCCTTGTTTTACAAGGAGTTCTAGATGGGTAAATTCTACAAACTCAGGTGATAGCGAGGCAACAGACAACGAAACTACACTTGGCAATACCCTTGGAGGGCACTTTGTCCGGCACTGGGAGGAAATTAGTGGGAATACTTTATGTACTTCCTGTCTTTTTATTTGTTTGATATATATGATGTGCAAACCTACTACTGTACAGTTTGAATCAAAATGTCATTTTTAGCCTTAATGGTACTTTATGGTCCATCGCCACAGCTGGAACATTTCAGGAAAGTAACAATTTTAATGTTAACGACAAGCAGTTTGTATAGATATCTTCAAGACAGCAATATCGCATATTCCATTTACAAATTCAATTAGTTCATTTCTACCCATGTATTATTATTTTGTTAGACATGAATTTTCTACCACTGTATGAAGAGAACTTTAGCATGGTGTCTCTGTGGCCATGATGTCATAATGTAATAGTGTGTGCACTGTCGATAACACAGGGGTAGAATTGAGAGATGGCAAGAAGGCATCAATAATCAATTATGCTGGTCTGTAATGTTAAAATGGGCGAATAGCAGAGCACAATAATTGAGCTTCCTTAAAAGGGGTTGTCTCACTTCAACAAATGGCATTGATCATTTAGAGAAAGTTAATTCAAGGCACTTACTAATGTATTGTTATCATCCATATTGCCTGCTTTGCTGGCTGGATTCATTTTTCCATTACATTATACACTGCTCATTTTGCTAAAGTTACAGCCACGTCCATTGCATATACGAGGTGTCCAGGACAGGAGCTGCTGCACATGAGTGCCTATGTACACTCCCCCGGTCCCAGCCACAAGAGAGGCCAGTGTTTTTCCTATAGTATACAAGCGCGGCCACTGCTACTGGATTGCAGGGTGGTCATAATAACCCCTGGATATGAGCAGTGCATAATGTGATGGAAAAATGAAACAAACCAGCAAAGGAGGCAATATGGACAATCACAATACATTAGCAAGTGCCTTGTATTAACTTTGTCTACGCGATGAATGCCACTTGCTGAAGGGCGGCAACCCCTTTAACATTTATGATGGGGAATATTGGCACTGGTGTTGCACCTGCACTGTGAATGCAATAGGATTGCAATTGTATGTAATGGCCATAGTGGCCGTGCCATTGTAGGAACATTATAACATACATACAGCACAATATGGACACCATAATGTGCCAATACCGCTCCTGTATGCGTGTTATGTGTGCTAGTATGAAGGAGATGTTTGTATTCATTTTAGTTTTTGTGAAGTCTAAACGCTCTCACAAACCATATACATTATGAGTGTAGCGTGTGATGGTGACTGCTATAATACCATAGGCCTTGGTACATAGGATCATAGATTTCATCATCTAAAAGAGATCACAGCAATGTTACCTCATAAAAGACTAAGAACAACAACACATTCAGTTTTTTATATGCAGTTTTTGAAGCCAAACTCAAAAACTAAAAGGATAAAAACTATTAATGCCAGATATTACGTTGCTTCTTCTTTGAATCCACTTCTGGTTTAGGCTTCAAAACTGCATTAGAAAACCTACAAATGTGACTATACCCTTACAGGTCCTTCTGATTCCCAGGAATGAGAGAAAATGTACCCTGGTCTAATTTAATGTATGTATGGGATTTCTTTTATAATGTACCTCAGATTATGTCCATTTTTGTATATTTGAATTAAACAGTGTTTTGATTCTTTCTCTTGTTGTATTATTTGATAGATTTGGACATACCAAATATATGGTGTTCAAATGTTTTTACTCATATACTGCAAAAAAAAAATGTGGATTAGGTAAAAAATATATTAGCATTTCCATTACAGACCTGTGGATGCTGGGGCAGACTGGGGACTTACAGTGGTCCTGGAAAAAATAAAGGGGACCAATGTTGTAGATTGGTCCAAATTAACAGGAGGCAAGGCCGACACAAGTTAGCAGGGACATCTCAGGCAGGTGGGGTCAACAATACATGGTGCAGCACACAATACCATCCCAGCAGAAGCAAATACCACTTTCACACAATGCCCCCTAAAAGCTGCCCCTGTATGGTGGGACAGGAAGCCATCTGAGGGCATCTGGGGCTGCGACCAGGTATATAAATACTGGAATTTCGCATCGGTAACTAATGCTATTAGTGTCAGGTTGTTATGTACCTTGCTGGCAGCCATGAGGAGGACTCAAGAGACTCCCTGGACATTGGCTCAACGGGATGTTTCCCTGTAGGGTCTATGGACAGTCCGCCCGTGTGGACGTTTCTTTTCTCTTTTATTTTAGATGGATCAAGACATATTGGGGAGATTTACTACATAGTTACATAGTTAATACAGTTGAAAAAAGACATAAGTCCATCAAGTTCAACCAAGGGATAGGGGAGGACAACACCTTCACCTATAGTGTGCAAGCACGGCCATTGCTGCTGGATTACACTACTTTCTCTACATGATAAATGCCAATTGCTGAAGTGAGACAACCCGTTTAAGTGTGCTACACTTTATAGGGTTAGGCATAAATGTCTTGCATTGCATGTTTCCTATGTGTGATTGGTGTGTGCTATATATGATCTATGTATCAGTGGTGTATGTTGAGCATGTCTTTGGTTATTGAGATCTGCACACCTTCTTGAAGGTGGGTGCTCACAGAGACATAAGTCAATGTGTGAGAGAAATTCTATGGCACACCACTTATAATGATATTAAAGGTTGTAGTTCTTTTTGAACACTTTGTGTCACATTACATCCAATATTATTTCAAGGCATAGCATGCGATTATGAACAGTGGTCCCGATGTTTCGTCACTAATGACCTTTAACAGGGGATCTGTAATCCATGCGCCTGGGAGAGATGGGATGTGTACACGAATGAATAAAACTACACTTTAATATCATTCAAAATTGGTGTGCCATATGTGACATATGCATCAGTGGGATGTGAGCCATGTATAAGTGTCTTGTGTCCCACATGTGTCCAATGAGTGATTGGTGTGCGCTGCATGTGTCTTGTTTCTGACTGACTTCAGTGCAGGATATCCATATGTGTGCAAATTCTGCCACATGTCTGTTTGTGCATTTTGCTGTGAATGTCTGCCAACATACTTCATCTTTAATATTTCTGTTATCACTGTAAGTGCTCATGACCACGACCGTTGGATGTTTTGTAGTTTTCAAATTGCGGATCTGCAAAACATGGATACCGGGTGTGTGCATTCCACATTATGCGGAACAGAACAGCCTCTAATAGAACAGTCCTATCCTTGTCTGTAATGTGGACAATAATAGGACATGTTCTTTCATTTTGCAGAACGGCCATGCGAACATACAGACACGGAATGGTGCACATGGAGTCTTTTTTTTTTTTTTTTTGGGCCCTACTGAAGTGAAGTGAACAGTACGGACATGGAAAAAAAATAAGTTAGTGTGCAGAAGCCCTAAGGTGGAGCTGCGCGATATTTAAGGTGTGTAGGTCCAGGTGGAGGAGCCCGGCTCTACACATCATACAGAGAGGGGAGGGCCTGCCCTGGCTGCACTGCCTGCTTTACGTTTATATAATAGACAACAGCAGGCTACAGTGAGGAAGCTCCTCCCTCCCCGGATCCTACTGAAGCCCCCTGCCCCATTTGCAGCCACCACCATGCTTATTGCTGCCCAGCTCTGAATCCTCCTTCTGTAAATGGCAGGGGGAGGAGCCGGAGCATCTCCTCTCCTACATAGCGCCCCATACCTCTTACATCCAGTGATGTCACCTTTGTTGTAGACGTTCTCTTTCTTTATCTTCTCCATTCAGACCAGACCACCATGATGATTTTTCAGCCATCTCCCGTCTCTGCAGAGATTGACAAACAGACATTAGTTTTCCACTTTTCCATCGACTTCACATCTTCTGAACACCCCATCCTGCCACCCCCAATACTGTACTCTATATTGCAGAAACAGTCCCTCTGAAAATACTAGTACCACAGAGCTAGTGCCCCCTTCAATAATTATTGGCACACAGTGCGCTAAGAAAAATAACTGCGCCCAGTAAATTGTATCCTGGAAACTAATAGTGCCCCCAAAAAATTATTGTGCTAAGCTGATACTGTGCCAGGGTGCCAAACAAAGTAACTGTGCTACCCAAATTCCAACCAATAGAAATAATTATCTGCCAGAGCACACTTAGTAGAAATAATGCCCCCATAGTTCCCATACTAGTAATCATGTTCCCTATAGCCCCCCAGTAGTAGTAAAGCTGACCATAATACCCTGACCATAATACCCTGGTAATTCTCCTTATAATATGACCTCATAATGTATGCAGGTATAAAATACCCCTATATAGTGCCCCCAGTAAATGCCCCCATACTGCTCCTCTCCACCTTCCCCATAGTGTCCCCCATAATGTTCCAGTATGACATATCCCATTTTAGTGTCCCCAGGGCAACTAAAGTAATAACTGGAATGGGGCAACTACAGTACCCTGAAAGATTATCAAAATTACGTTTATTCACTTCAGAAAAAAGACGACTGAGGGGAGATCTAATTACTATGTATAAATATATCAGGGGTCAGTACAGAGATCTATCCCATCATCTGTTCATTCCCAGGACTGTGACGAGGGGACATCCTCTGCGTCTGGAGGAAAGAAGGTTTGTACACAAACATAGAAGAGGATTCTTTACGGTAAGAGCAGTGAGACTATGGAACTCTCTGCCTGAGGAGGTGGTGATGGTGAGTACAATAAAGGAATTCAATAGGGGCCTGGAAGTATTTCTGGAGCGTAATAATATTACAGGATATAGCTACTAGAGAGAGGTCGTTGATCCAGGGAGTTATTCTGATTGCCTGATTGGAGTCGGGAAGGAATTTTTGTCTCCTTAAGTGGGGAAAATTGGCTTCTACCTCAAAGGTTTTATTTTTTATTTTTTTGCCTTCCTCTGGATCAACTTGCAGAATAACAGGCCGAACTGGATGGACAGATGTCTTTTTTTGGCCTATAAACTATGTTACTATGCCTCCATAGTGCTCCTCACCCCTCACCCATAGTGCCCCCATAATATACCAGTACAAAATTCCCCTTCTTAGTGCCCCCAGCAGATTCCCCTATAGTGCTCCTCTCCCCTATAATGTGCCAGTAAAAATGCCCCCATAGCGCCCCCTATTATGTGCCAGTAACAAATCAGATTCCACCTTTCATTTTTCACAGCTCCATTGGAACTAGGCCAGTTCTACTTTACACCAGTTTGATAAATCTCCCCCTTTAATCCTATGTTGCTATGGTTTTAACCTACCAGATGTCGTGGTCATATTTTGTCTATGGATTTCACAGATTACAAAATAGGTAAAGCTATGTGAATGGATGCAAAATCTGCACACTTTTGGGAAATTCCAATCTGCAAGGGCAATCCACTCCAAATAGTGTAGATTTTGTTGATGATTTTGGTGCGAAAATGTTGCGAGTTCATGACAGATTTCACCCTCTACTTTGAAAAGGTGCAACCACATGTAACCTGCTGCAGAATTAAAATCCACAACCTGGCATGTGGATGAGATGAGTGGATAGCATTTTTCTCTGTATATAAGGAGATGGAAAAATGCCTGAAAAAAACACCATTGATTCAACATGCTGCATTAAAAAAACACCAGAGACAAAAAAGGCTACCAAATGGGAAAAAAACAACTGTAACAAAGTATATTAAAAAAAAAGCTTGTATGTCCAGCATTTCATATTTCCCATAGACTTTCAACTAACATAAATACCACATGTGCAAAAAGAATTACAGAAAAACCAAGACAAAAGTGCTGAAAAACATCACTAAAAATGATATAAACGCCACTAAAAACTATATATATGCATAGGTCTGATTAAGGGTACTTTCAGACTTGCGGCAGAGGATTCCGGCAGGTGGTTCCGTCGCCAGATCCGGCAATCCGGACGTAAACTGATGGCATTTGTCAGATGTATCCTAATGCGAATCCATCTGACAAATGCATCGAAATACCGGATCAGTCTCTCCGGTTTCATCTGAAAAAACGGATCCGGTATTAATTTGTTTTGCATTTTTAAAGGTCTGTGCATGCCATTTTGCCGGAACACTTAATGCCGGATTCGGCACTAATACACTTCAATGTAAATTAGGTGTTCAGAATTTTTGGGCGGAGAGAAAACTGCAGCATGCTGCTGTATTTTCTCTGTCCAAAAAACGTAAGAGGGACTGAACTGATGCATCGTGAACAGATTGCTCTCCATTCAGAATGCATTAGGATAAAACTGATCAGTTTTTTTTCCCGGTATTGAGCTCTTGTGATGGAACTCAATGCCGGAAAACAAAAACGCTAGTGTGAAAGTACCCTAAAAGCTCTATTGGACTATCTTCCTATAACAATCATTAACATTATCTGGAGTAATAAAATTTGCAATAACTTGGAATGATGTGAACAAGACACAGTTAAAGGCTTGTGCATATTTTAAAACAAACACAAGATGTCACTGATGAGCAGAATGTACCCCGATGAACTATACTTTGAAATGGCACAGTTGCTTTTGTATCAAGTTAACTTTGGGTGGAATTTATCTTCATGGTAATATTTGAAATCAGTTTTTCTTGAGTTTGTGTTGGTGTACTTTGTGCAAAATTTATCAAACGGCGGACCTTGTTGGGGAAATTTGGTGCATCTTTAAAACCATTAAACACTTTTATCTAGAAATGCTACTCTAGTTTTCATCACCACCTACCTACTGGAGTGATTTTTGTCTTTTTAGTGACTTAAAAAAAAATCGGGAGTGAATAATATACTGTATTTGTGCTCTATAACATGTAGCACACCATAAGAGGCATCTAAGATACAGAGGAGAAAAATAAGAAAAAAAACTTTTTTTCATCAGACGCCCAAGTTCCATAAGACTTCAAATCAGACCCCCGTTAATTTCTTAGGCTTCAGACCCCCAATCCTCCTTAGCCCTCATATAAGATCTCATCTCACCCCCAAGCTCCATCAGACCTCAGATCAGACCCCCTTCCTTCCTTGACATCATATCACTAAGCTCCATCATACCTCAGATCAGACCCACATCATATCCCTATTCCTCGACCCTCCATTCCTCTTCAGACCTCTGTATCAGACCCCCATTCCTATTTAGAACTCAGATCAGACCCCAATTCCAAGTCAGACCACAGATCAGACCCCCACCATACCTCCAGTGGCGTACCAAGGGGGGGGCCACCCCGGGTGCCACTCACAAGGGGGGTGCCAGCCAGGCCGCCTGTCTTTAAAAAAAAAAAATTATATTTTTTATTCTTCAGGGCCGCACCGCCGATCGCCACAGGCCCTGGATGTAATTGCGGCCGCTGTGTGCTGTGGGGCAGGGGAGGGAGAGGCGTGTCCCTCCCCTGTTCTTCTGATAGGCCGCAGGCACTAATGCCTGCAGCCTATCAGAGGCCGGCTCAGGCAGCGCGATGATGTCATTATCATCGCGACGCCTGAGACCGGCAGCACACAGCAGGGACACAGGCCGGAAAAGGCTTGCATCGCTGCTGAGCTGATGGAGGTAAGTATTCGTTTTTTGTTTTTTTCCCTCTTTGCGGGGGGGGGGGGGGGCCTGGCACTATGGGGGGGGGGAGATCTGGCACTATGGGGGGGGGAACTGGCACTATGGGGGAACTAGCACTATGGGGGGTCACTATAGGGGGAGATCTGGCACTATAGGGGGAGATCTGGCACTATAGGGGGGAGATCTGGCACTATAGGGGGGAGATCTGGCACTATAGGGGGGAGATCTGGCACTATAGGGGGGAGATCTGGCACTATAGGGGGGAGATCTGGCACTATAGGGGGGAGATCTGGCACTATAGGGGGGAGATCTGGCACTATAGGGGGAGATCTGGCACTATAGGGGGGGAGATCTGGCACTATAGGGGGGAGATCTGGCACTATAGGGGGGAGATCTGGCACTATAGGGGGGAGATCTGGCACTATGGGGGGGAGATCTGGCACTATGGGGGGGAGATCTGGCACTATGGGGGGAGATCTGGCACTATGGGGGAACTAGCACTATGGGGGGGCACTATAGGGACAGCTGGCACTATAGGGGGAGCTGACACTATAGAGGGAGCTGGCACTATAGGGGGGGAGCTGGCACTATAGGGGGGGGGAGCTGGCACTATAGGGGGGGGGGAGCTGGCACTATGGGGGGGGAGCTGGCACTATAGGGGGGGAGCTGGCACTATGGGGACATTTCTTACTGGCACATTATGGGGGGGCACCATGGGGGTATCTGTGGGATTTTTTTTAATTATTGGCACATTCTGGGGGGCACTATAGGGGAGAGCAGCACTATGGGGCATCTGGTGTTACTATAGGGGCATTATTTGGGGGCACTATGGGGAAGTGGGGGCTCTAAAGTGGTCTTTTGTATTGGAACATTATGGGGGGCACTGGCATTTGGTGGCACTAAGGGGGCATTTTTTTACTGGCACATTATGGGAGGCACTATAGGGGAGAGCGGCACTATGGGGGAGTGGAGCACTATTGGGGCATATGGTGGCACTAAGAAGGGGCATTTTTTTACTGACACATTGTGGGGGAGGAGCACTATAGGGGCATCTGCTGGGGGCACTAAGGGGCATTTTTTTACTGGCATATTATGGGGGACACTATGGGGAAGGGGGAGAGGAGCAGTATGAGGGCATTCACTGGGGCACTATATAGGGGTATTTTATACTGGCATACATTATGGGGACATTAGCTCAACTGCGGGCACTAAGCGGGGGTATTTCATGTACTGTCATATTATAGGGAAAATTAGTACTACTAGGGGGTATCATGGGGAGCTATACTACTAATGGGGGCTATGAGGAACATGATTACTAGGGCACTATAGTAGTATTTCCAGGGGGACCGTTTCTGCAGTATAGTATTGGGGGTGGCAGGAAACTAATGTCTGTTTCTCAATCTCTGCAGAGACGGGAGATGGCAGAAAAATCATCATGGCGGTCTGGTTTGAATGGAGAAGATGAGGAAAGAGAACGTCTACATCAAAGGTGACATCACTGGATGTAAGAGGTATGTGGCGCTATGTAGGAGAGGAGATGCCCCTTATGAACCACTGATCACCCCTGATCACCCCATATAGACTCCCTGATCACCCCCCTGTAAGGCTCCATTCAGAGGTCCATATGATTTTTACGGATCCACTGATACATGGATCGGATCCGCAAAACACATGCGGATGTCTGAATGGAGCCTTACAGGGGGGTGATCAATGACAGAGGGGTGATCACCCATATAGACTCCCTGATCACCTCCGTCATTGATCACCCCCCTGTAAGGCTCCATTCAGACGTCCGTATGATGTTTACGGATCCACTGATACATGGATCGGATCCGCAAAACACATGCGGATGTCTGAATGTTTTGTAATAAATATTATTGAAAACATTGAAAAAAGTTTGTGCATGTTTTCTTAACTTTCTTGGGGGGGGGTTCGCCCCGGGTGCCAAATGCTTTAGGTACGCCCCTGCATACCTCCATTCCTTCTCAGACCAGACCCCCATTCCTCCTCATACCTCATATCAGACCCCCCATTTCACCTCAGACCTCCAAGTTACATCAGACACTGGTCTTGGTCTTCATCCGGCCTGCGCTGCACTGCGACTGTGACATCACACAGCATCAGTGCATAGTGTGCGCCTACATGCACTGCATCCTGACACTGTACATAACCAGGATACGTTCAGCACCGGTAAGAAGACAAGGGAGCAGTGAGTACAACCAGCACAGCGCTTCACTCACAGTTTCCAGTGCCTCCTGCATACTAATAACTAGGGATGACCCAATCGACTTCGGATGAAATATGTTTTTATGGAACAAGAAGGTAACAAAATACTTACAACACAGTTGCAGTTACAGTAGTTACATACAAAATCATCAGTAAGGCAGTAGATTTGTGACATTTCCTCATTAGGCTACTTTCACACTGGCGTTTTGGTTTCTGTTTGTAAGATTCGTTCAGGGATCTCACAAGCGGTCCAAAACGGATCAGTTTTGCCCTTAATGCATTCTGAATGGATAAGGATCCGCTCAGAATGCATCAGTTTGGCTCCGTTCCATCTCCATTCCGCTTTGGAGGCAGACACCAAAACACTCCTTGCAGCGTTTTGGTGTCCGTCTGACAAAACTGAGCCAAACGGATCCACAATGTAAGTCAATGGGGACGGATCCATTTTTACTGACACAATATGGCACAATAGAAAACGGATCCGTCCCCCATTGACTTTCAATTGTGTTCAAGACGGATCCGTCTTGGCTATGTTAAAGATAATACAAACTGATCAGTTCTGAACGGATGCAGGAGGTTGTATTATCTGAACGGATGAGTTTTCTGCAACACCATCCGTGACACACTGATAATGTAAAGTTGGGTGAACAGATTGCTTTAATACGGGATTATATTTCTGTCCAAAACGTAGTAATAAGCTTACAATGCCACCCTATTGTCACGACCATGTTTATGGCCGTGACTCCTTGGGAGCCGCATACAGTTGCCCGCGGTTTTGGGTTGTTGTGTCAACCGCAGCTGGAGGCATTTTGCTGTTTGCCTCAGGTGCGGTTGCCGCGGACAACAGCTATGTGTGCGGTCCCCTTGGAGTTGTGTGCGCGTTTGTTGGACATATCACACAACATGACATAAACATAATGTGACAATATCTTTATGACCACAGGGGTGGCTCTCACTGGCAGGTAGAAAACACAGGCGGCTGCTCCAGCTAAGCATGGCTGAAGCAACCCTCAGACCTGTGCTAACAGTGAGGCTTTATAGGCCAAGAAGCCACACCCCAGAGTCGGACACACCCAGTGACACACACACACACTGGGAAGGGAGTTAACCCTTCCAGAACCAGGGAAGGGAAAACACAACTTAAAAGGAGAAGTGTCCAAAACACGAAACACACTGTGGCCGCAAGCAACAACATGGGTGGCACTCATGTCCTGGGAGTCAGCCCGAAGACCGGGACACTGCCACCACATGTACACACAGCGACCAAACGTTGCCACGGGCAACCAGTGAGGGGAAGATGTAAGTGCACACCACACATAACACAGAGTGCACACAGACATACGAAAGTGCATGCAAACGCGCACACAACTCCAAGGGGACCGCACACATAGCTGTTGTCCGCGGCAACTGCACCTGAGGCAAACAGCAAAATGCCTCCAGCTGCGGTTGACACAACAACCCAAAACCGCGGGCAACTGTATGTGGCTCCCAAGGAGTCACGGCCATAAACATGGTCGTGACACCTATACAAGGACAAGAAACCCATCTCCGTATCACCAACACATTTGACCTAGTTGATACCAAAGCTCAGGCCTATACCATCTAGTCAGTTTATAATGGTTCTCCTGAATTTTTATATATCTTGAGAAGCCAAGTGAGTTCCTAAGCACAAAGGTTTTCTCCTTAAACTAAGCTAATCCCCAACTCCTCTTCCCAGAGGCTTAGAAAATGAGGCACAGGAGAGGCATTCTGTAGCGATAACTGAGAATAAAAATTGGATATCTTGTGCTAAGAAAACGTACACGTAAGTATAATTTTTTCAAACCACTGTAGGTCCCTAATGACAGGATGCTGCGCCAATAAGCGCTAGCAAGTGTGTTGAATATGACAAGTGTGCAATAAAGAAACAAGGGGAGATTTAGCAAGTGTATGGAGTAGTTCAAGTGTAGGAACACTATTAGAGGGAGTTAAATCTGCTATTGTGTAACTGGAGAAATTACTCCAGAGATCATCTGTCCATGAAATATCCACATTCATTAGGTGTGGGAGCAGGGTGGCCAGAATCAAAGGCAAGGGTGAAGGAAACAAACGCTGCCATCTAAGCAAAAGTGGACCAGATAGATAGAAAGCCTTTAAGGAGGGAGTTAGAAAGTAAGGCGATTTTTACCCACTTAGTAAGCCAAAGTAATTTTAAAAATGTCCTGATTCAAAAAAGCTAATTTCTAGTTCCGCTCCCCATACAGTGGTGTCTCGGGAAACAATATCCAACCACTTCTGAAGGTGAATAGCATGATACCAACTTTCTACATCGGGGAGGCCAAAGTTCCCACTCGTTTTCCTTTGAACTAAGGGACAGACTCTGCTTACAAAGGAAGGAAGAAAACAATCTCTTGATGGCTATAAAGAAGTGTTTTCGCAAGTGAATGGCTATCTGTATAGTGTCCAATAGATGGGGCATAACATATGTTTGGAGGAGATTCTTGCGTCCCATCCAGGAAATGTAAGGAATATTATAAGAATGTAGGGATGACATTTTTAATGCTAGATAGTGGTAATTGAGGTCAAATGGTTTAGAAAGGTTTCTAGGGAGTTGGATGCCCAGATGTGAAAACAGAGGATTCAAGCCATCGAAATAAGGAGGAGTGGCTAAGGTTTTGCGCCTGATCCTCTGGGATACAGACATTTAAGATGTCAGATTTGTGGTAATTTATTTTAAAATTTGAAAGAGACCCAAATGTTTCGAACTGATTAAGGCTACATTCACACGTCAGTATTTTTCTATAATCCGAATTTCGGTCCGTTTTTTGCGGATCCGTTGTTCCTGAAAATGTTTCCGTATGTCATCCGTTTTTTGCGGATCCGCAAAAAACGGAAACATGTATACATTTCAATAATCAAATAAAGTTGTTTGGATTTCTTTGAAAAAAAATTGAAAAAAAAAAAAAAAAAAAAAATTTGTTATGTGTTTCCAGGAACGGAATCCGCAAAAAACGGATGACATACGGAATGACATCCGAATGTCATCCGCTTTTTGCGGATCCATTGACTTTGTATTGTACCAGGATCCGATTTTTCAGGACAAGAATAGGACATGTTTTATATTTAAACGGACATGCGGAACGGAACAACGGAAACGGACAGCACACATTGTGCTGTCCGATTTTTTCCAGGACCCATTGAAAATGAATGGGTCCAGATCTGGTCCTGATCTGGTCCTGATCTGTTCCTGAAAAAACGGAACAGATCAGGAAAGAAAAAACGGACGTGTGAATGGACCCTAAGTCTGGGAAAGAGCCTTATGGTGGTTGGTCAATATTAAAAGTAAATAATTGGCAAAAACTGTGGCCAGGTGAGTGGAGTTTCCAGTAAAGCCCTGTAACAACGTATCTTGCCTAACACTCTGTAATAAGGTTTCCATGACTAATAAAAAAGGGGACAGCAGTGGACTGTCTGGTCCCATTTGCTATTGTAAAGGGTAAACAGTCAGAGGGTGCCATTTATCTGCTGGGGCTTGATAAAGTGTGAATATAGCATCAACTAATGAGGAGGGGATGTTAAAGGTGAAAAGGCGAGGCACACATAATCCCAGTTTACCCTGTTGAAGGCCTTCTCGGCATCACTGCTGAGAGGGATCAACGGGTTGTGTGTTAGCTGAGCATGATGGATCAGGTTCAGCAGTCTAATCACATTGGGCTTCCACTCCTTACGCTTCACAAAGCCCTTCTGATCAGAATGGATAAGCTTGGGCAGGAATTTACTAAGTCTCATGGTAAGCAATTTCACCCATAATTTAAGGTTGAGATTATGGAGAGAGATTGATCGATAATTTGAGAACAAAGTCAGATCTTTACCTTCTTTTGGAAGGACTGTAATGTGGGCCTCTAAGGACTGGGAAAGGAGTGAGCTCCAGAAAGTAACCGAGTACAAACTGTGACAAAGTGTGGAAGTAACTTTTTTATAGTTATATCTACTGAGCTGTGTGGGGGCTCATTTTTTTGCGAGACAATCTGTAGTTTGTATTGATGCCATTTTGGAATGTGTCTCACTTTTTGATAACATTTTATTAAATTTTTTGTGGTAAGAGAAGCGATGAAAAAAATGGCAAATTGTCCATTTTGACCGTTTTTCCCATTACACCGTATTGAAAAAATATTCAGAATTTTTTTTAAATTGGTCATTTTGACTGTTTTTCCCATTAAGCCGTATTGAAAAAATATTTTTATATTTTAATAGTATGGGCGGTTTTGGTCACGGTGATAACCATAATGTAAAAAAATAATTATTTATGCATTTCTTTTTTTATTATACGGAAAGGGGGGTGATTTAAACAGTTTTATTTTTTTAACTTTTTTGTTATGATTTTGAAGCTCGTATTTGAGCGTACAAAATCCATTTTTTTTAATTCTGAACAATCGTGTTTTTTTTAAATCCATGTATTATTCAGAATTGCTCATTTGTTATGTTGGCCTGCCACCTGGTGGCCAAAATAAGAATTGCAGCTTTAATGCCCTGAGTCTCTTCAGTGAGACTCAAAGTATTAAAATCAATTACCGGCATCCTCCCTGGCGGTAGAGGATGCCAGTTTTTCCTATCCTTTAGATGCCGTGATCTCACTTGATCACGGTGTCTAAAGGCTTTAATTACAGCAATCAGCCTTATTGCCAGTCACGGTAATTAGCTGCGGGTCTCTGCTGTTTGAAACAGCAGAGACCCGCTGCCCATGATGCCCGTGGAAAGGTGCAGGACCATCTTTACAGAGGAGTGATCTGACAGTGTCAACGGGCTAATATCTGCTTGACAAAAACACAGAAATATAGTGGCAAATCTGGGGGAGCTGCTCAACCCCTAACACTGTAGCGTGTTTTTCATTGGGGGAGCAGCCCCACCGCATGTGGACCGCAGCAAACGACTATCCCCAGCAAAAAATATTTTGCATACGGTGGAGGATGTCGGCGCGGTCCACATGCACCACAAAGGCATCCTACACAAAACGGAGCATTGTGCGGATGAAAATATAATCATAAATCACAGAAAAAATGCACCACACGGATATGCCACTGACTATACTGGCTAGTCATAAATGCAGATATTAAAAGCTGAGACTTTTGCCAATATATTCCTGTCAGGAAGATATCGGAGCCCAACATGCACCACGTCACGGTTCTCAGCATGGCAAGGGGTCCTACCACTACGCTACCTATGGTGTGAACAAGGTCTGAGGGTGATGTAATCCAGCTCACAGCCAGGCTTCCACACAACCGCCTAGCAGGACAACTAGTGCAATGTGAACAAAGCCAGACTGTAAGCCACACCCATATCAGACTATGTAATGGAGGCTACCAGGTGCAAAGAGTGTTTGAATGCCAGGTGAAGGCACATACACTACATATAAAACAAGACAAAAACACAGAAATATAGTGGCAAATCTGGGGGAGCTGCTCAACCCCTAACACTGTAGCGTGTTTTTCATTGGGGGAGCAGCCCCACCGCATGTGGACCGCAGCAAACGACTATCCCCAGCAAAAAATATTTTGCATACGGTGGAGGATGTCGGCGCGGTCCACATGCACCACAAAGGCATCCTACACAAAACGGAGCATTGTGCGGATGAAAATATAATCATAAATCACAGAAAAAATGCACCACACGGATATGCCACTGACTATACTGGCTAGTCATAAATGCAGATATTAAAAGCTGAGACTTTTGCCAATATATTCCTGTCAGGAAGATATCGGAGCCCAACATGCACCACGTCACGGTTCTCAGCATGGCAAGGGGTCCTACCACTACGCTACCTATGGTGTGAACAAGGTCTGAGGGTGATGTAATCCAGCTCACAGCCAGGCTTCCACACAACCGCCTAGCAGGACAACTAGTGCAATGTGAACAAAGCCAGACTGTAAGCCACACCCATATCAGACTATGTAATGGAGGCTACCAGGTGCAAAGAGTGTTTGAATGCCAGGTGAAGGCACATACACTACATATAAAACAAGACAAAAACACAGAAATATAGTGGCAAATCTGGGGGAGCTGCTCAACCCCTAACACTGTAGCGTGTTTTTCATTGGGGGAGCAGCCCCACCGCATGTGGACCGCAGCAAACGACTATCCCCAGCAAAAAATATTTTGCATACGGTGGAGGATGTCGGCGCGGTCCACATGCACCACAAAGGCATCCTACACAAAACGGAGCATTGTGCGGATGAAAATATAATCATAAATCACAGAAAAAATGCACCACACGGATATGCCACTGACTATACTGGCTAGTCATAAATGCAGATATTAAAAGCTGAGACTTTTGCCAATATATTCCTGTCAGGAAGATATCGGAGCCCAACATGCACCACGTCACGGTTCTCAGCATGGCAAGGGGTCCTACCACTACGCTACCTATGGTGTGAACAAGGTCTGAGGGTGATGTAATCCAGCTCACAGCCAGGCTTCCACACAACCGCCTAGCAGGACAACTAGTGCAATGTGAACAAAGCCAGACTGTAAGCCACACCCATATCAGACTATGTAATGGAGGCTACCAGGTGCAAAGAGTGTTTGAATGCCAGGTGAAGGCACATACACTACATATAAAACAAGACAAAAACACAGAAATATAGTGGCAAATCTGGGGGAGCTGCTCAACCCCTAACACTGTAGCGTGTTTTTCATTGGGGGAGCAGCCCCACCGCATGTGGACCGCAGCAAACGACTATCCCCAGCAAAAAATATTTTGCATACGGTGGAGGATGTCGGCGCGGTCCACATGCACCACAAAGGCATCCTACACAAAACGGAGCATTGTGCGGATGAAAATATAATCATAAATCACAGAAAAAATGCACCACACGGATATGCCACTGACTATACTGGCTAGTCATAAATGCAGATATTAAAAGCTGAGACTTTTGCCAATATATTCCTGTCAGGAAGATATCGGAGCCCAACATGCACCACGTCACGGTTCTCAGCATGGCAAGGGGTCCTACCACTACGCTACCTATGGTGTGAACAAGGTCTGAGGGTGATGTAATCCAGCTCACAGCCAGGCTTCCACACAACCGCCTAGCAGGACAACTAGTGCAATGTGAACAAAGCCAGACTGTAAGCCACACCCATATCAGACTATGTAATGGAGGCTACCAGGTGCAAAGAGTGTTTGAATGCCAGGTGAAGGCACATACACTACATATAAAACAAGACAAAAACACAGAAATATAGTGGCAAATCTGGGGGAGCTGCTCAACCCCTAACACTGTAGCGTGTTTTTCATTGGGGGAGCAGCCCCACCGCATGTGGACCGCAGCAAACGACTATCCCCAGCAAAAAATATTTTGCATACGGTGGAGGATGTCGGCGCGGTCCACATGCACCACAAAGGCATCCTACACAAAACGGAGCATTGTGCGGATGAAAATATAATCATAAATCACAGAAAAAATGCACCACACGGATATGCCACTGACTATACTGGCTAGTCATAAATGCAGATATTAAAAGCTGAGACTTTTGCCAATATATTCCTGTCAGGAAGATATCGGAGCCCAACATGCACCACGTCACGGTTCTCAGCATGGCAAGGGGTCCTACCACTACGCTACCTATGGTGTGAACAAGGTCTGAGGGTGATGTAATCCAGCTCACAGCCAGGCTTCCACACAACCGCCTAGCAGGACAACTAGTGCAATGTGAACAAAGCCAGACTGTAAGCCACACCCATATCAGACTATGTAATGGAGGCTACCAGGTGCAAAGAGTGTTTGAATGCCAGGTGAAGGCACATACACTACATATAAAACAAGACAAAAACACAGAAATATAGTGGCAAATCTGGGGGAGCTGCTCAACCCCTAACACTGTAGCGTGTTTTTCATTGGGGGAGCAGCCCCACCGCATGTGGACCGCAGCAAACGACTATCCCCAGCAAAAAATATTTTGCATACGGTGGAGGATGTCGGCGCGGTCCACATGCACCACAAAGGCATCCTACACAAAACGGAGCATTGTGCGGATGAAAATATAATCATAAATCACAGAAAAAATGCACCACACGGATATGCCACTGACTATACTGGCTAGTCATAAATGCAGATATTAAAAGCTGAGACTTTTGCCAATATATTCCTGTCAGGAAGATATCGGAGCCCACATGCACCACGTCACGGTTCTCAGCATGGCAAGGGGTCCTACCACTACGCTACCTATGGTGTGAACAAGGTCTGAGGGTGATGTAATCCAGCTCACAGCCAGGCTTCCACACAACCGCCTAGCAGGACAACTAGTGCAATGTGAACAAAGCCAGACTGTAAGCCACACCCATATCAGACTATGTAATGGAGGCTACCAGGTGCAAAGAGTGTTTGAATGCCAGGTGAAGGCACATACACTACATATAAAACAAGACAAAAACACAGAAATATAGTGGCAAATCTGGGGGAGCTGCTCAACCCCTAACACTGTAGCGTGTTTTTCATTGGGGGAGCAGCCCCACCGCATGTGGACCGCAGCAAACGACTATCCCCAGCAAAAAATATTTTGCATACGGTGGAGGATGTCGGCGCGGTCCACATGCACCACAAAGGCATCCTACACAAAACGGAGCATTGTGCGGATGAAAATATAATCATAAATCACAGAAAAAATGCACCACACGGATATGCCACTGACTATACTGGCTAGTCAGTTACATCACCCTCAGACCTTGTTCACACCATAGGTAGCGTAGTGGTAGGACCCCTTGCCATGCTGAGAACCGTGACGTGGTGCATGTTGGGCTCCGATATCTTCCTGACAGGAATATATTGGCAAAAGTCTCAGCTTTTAATATCTGCATTTATGACTAGCCAGTATAGTCAGTGGCATATCCGTGTGGTGCATTTTTTCTGTGATTTATGATTATATTTTCATCCGCACAATGCTCCGTTTTGTGTAGGATGCCTTTGTGGTGCATGTGGACCGCGCCGACATCCTCCACCGTATGCAAAATATTTTTTGCTGGGGATAGTCGTTTGCTGCGGTCCACATGCGGTGGGGCTGCTCCCCCAATGAAAAACACGCTACAGTGTTAGGGGTTGAGCAGCTCCCCCAGATTTGCCACTATATTTCTGTGTTTTTGTCTTGTTTTATATGTAGTGTATGTGCCTTCACCTGGCATTCAAACACTCTTTGCACCTGGTAGCCTCCATTACATAGTCTGATATGGGTGTGGCTTACAGTCTGGCTTTGTTCACATTGCACTAGTTGTCCTGCTAGGCGGTTGTGTGGAAGCCTGGCTGTGAGCTGGATTACATCACCCTCAGACCTTGTTCACACCATAGGTAGCGTAGTGGTAGGACCCCTTGCCATGCTGAGAACCGTGACGTGGTGCATGTGGGCTCCGATATCTTCCTGACAGGAATATATTGGCAAAAGTCTCAGCTTTTAATATCTGCATTTATGACTAGCCAGTATAGTCAGTGGCATATCCGTGTGGTGCATTTTTTCTGTGATTTATGATTATATTTTCATCCGCACAATGCTCCGTTTTGTGTAGGATGCCTTTGTGGTGCATGTGGACCGCGCCGACATCCTCCACCGTATGCAAAATATTTTTTGCTGGGGATAGTCGTTTGCTGCGGTCCACATGCGGTGGGGCTGCTCCCCCAATGAAAAACACGCTACAGTGTTAGGGGTTGAGCAGCTCCCCCAGATTTGCCACTATATTTCTGTGTTTTTGTCTTGTTTTATATGTAGTGTATGTGCCTTCACCTGGCATTCAAACACTCTTTGCACCTGGTAGCCTCCATTACATAGTCTGATATGGGTGTGGCTTACAGTCTGGCTTTGTTCACATTGCACTAGTTGTCCTGCTAGGCGGTTGTGTGGAAGCCTGGCTGTGAGCTGGATTACATCACCCTCAGACCTTGTTCACACCATAGGTAGCGTAGTGGTAGGACCCCTTGCCATGCTGAGAACCGTGACGTGGTGCATGTTGGGCTCCGATATCTTCCTGACAGGAATATATTGGCAAAAGTCTCAGCTTTTAATATCTGCATTTATGACTAGCCAGTATAGTCAGTGGCATATCCGTGTGGTGCATTTTTTCTGTGATTTATGATTATATTTTCATCCGCACAATGCTCCGTTTTGTGTAGGATGCCTTTGTGGTGCATGTGGACCGCGCCGACATCCTCCACCGTATGCAAAATATTTTTTGCTGGGGATAGTCGTTTGCTGCGGTCCACATGCGGTGGGGCTGCTCCCCCAATGAAAAACACGCTACAGTGTTAGGGGTTGAGCAGCTCCCCCAGATTTGCCACTATATTTCTGTGTTTTTGTCTTGTTTTATATGTAGTGTATGTGCCTTCACCTGGCATTCAAACACTCTTTGCACCTGGTAGCCTCCATTACATAGTCTGATATGGGTGTGGCTTACAGTCTGGCTTTGTTCACATTGCACTAGTTGTCCTGCTAGGCGGTTGTGTGGAAGCCTGGCTGTGAGCTGGATTACATCACCCTCAGACCTTGTTCACACCATAGGTAGCGTAGTGGTAGGACCCCTTGCCATGCTGAGAACCGTGACGTGGTGCATGTTGGGCTCCGATATCTTCCTGACAGGAATATATTGGCAAAAGTCTCAGCTTTTAATATCTGCATTTATGACTAGCCAGTATAGTCAGTGGCATATCCGTGTGGTGCATTTTTTCTGTGATTTATAATATCTGCTTGACACAAAGCAGGTACTAGATGTTCAAGAAAAAAAAAACATTATGGAATCTCTGCACTTAGTGGAAGGGTCCACTGTAGGATCAAAGGTGACGTTTAAGTCACCACCTAAAATGATCGGGCCTGCCACAAAAATACAAATGGCATCCAGAGTTTAGAGAAGCCAAGATACCAGAGATTTATTTTGGGCGTACATGTTGTCCAGGGTGTACGTGACATTGGCGATTCTCCCCTACAAGAAGATGGCCCTCTCAATCACTAAATTTGGTCTGAGGTAAACTACTTTCAGACAGTATTAGTAAATCTGCCCCATTGAGTAAACATCTGCAAAGCAGAGAGAAAAAGCAGCAGCAATCACCTACATCAAATGCTTTCTGTAGCCACAAATATGTTTTATTTAAAGGGGTTGTCTCACTTTAGCAAATAGCAATTATTATGCAGAGGAAGTTAATATAAGCCACTTACTAATGTATTGTGATTGTCCATATTGCCTGTTTTGCTGGATGAATTCATTTTTCCATCACATTATGCCCTGCTCGCAGGGGCGTAGCGTGGGGGGGGGCCGTTGCCCCGGGCGCCAAACTGCAGGGGGGCGCTCCGGCGCCAGCTGCTAAAGGCTATAAGTTTTTCAGGAACAAGGCGGCTCTCTCTCTGCTGGAGTGCTGGGTCCTGCGCAACGGCCAGAGAGCTGTTTGAGTGCGCCCGGCCGGCCCTGATGATTCATTTGTGCGGTGCGGTCGCGGCGCACTACTGGCCGGGTTAGTTACTGTTAATATGATGTACATACATAGGGTCGGCGTCGGGATAGGCAATCATTAGGCTGGCCTGGCTCCCTCCGGCTCCGCCCACTTTCCAGGCAGGAAACACAGTGCGGAGCGTGGGAGCCAGAGCCAGCAGACACCAGTAGAGCTCTCAGAGATCAGCCGGCCCTGAGTGAGCCCTGAGCCAGTGAGCCTAGAAGACTCCAGACTACAGAGCAGAGGTAGAGGCCAGAGGGGGAGCCAGGCAGCTGCTGCCCCACAGCGCTGAGGCTGAGTTAGTGTCAATAGTGATTAAGTTGGGTTGCCATGTCACCATGATGACCTCCCTTCCTGAGTCTGTGTGTGGGGGGATGGTGGCTGGTGGGTTTACAGTGTGCACCACTGTCTGGGCATGCAATAATAATGGTAATAAATCAATGAGTGAAGTGCCAGAGGTCTGCCAGGCCAAATAGGTGGCTGGCATTCATGGTACTGATGTGGCAGGATAATGGTAGAGAGGCACTGAGACAGTACTGCCTCTGGGATGCCATCTGCCCATCTCTATACCAGGCCTACCCTGGGGCTGGGCTGGTATGGACAGCAGAGATGGGCAGAAGATGGCATCCTAGAGTCAGTACTGTCTCTGGTGTCTGGTCACCCTTCATCAGCACCCTGACTGCCACCTGCATGGCCTGCCTGGCTCTCATGGCACTTCACTGCATACCTGCTGTTTGGCTATCAGCTTCCTCTTCACCTCATGTCCAGACGGCTACTTTCACACTTGCGTTCGGAGCGGATCCATCTGGTATCTGCACAGACGGATCCGCTCCTATAATGCAAACGATGGTATCCGTTCAGAACTGATCCGTCTGCATTATATTTAAGAAAAAAGTCTAAGTCCAATTTGTAGTCAGACGGATCCGTCCAGACTTTACATTGAAAGTCAATGGGGGACGGATCCGTTTGAAATTGCACCATATTGTGTCAACGTCAAACGGATCCGTCCCCATTGACTTACATTGTAAGCCATATGGAACCCTGTATTTTATAAGATCCTGCAATAAATTGCGGTATATGTCTCTTTTATAGTATTAGTGGTAATATTAGTCTTGGTATGCCTGTGGGGCGTCATTCTATAAAAAGGCGCATGCACAAAAGTTAGGGGGCGCCATACTAGGTTCGCCCCAGGTGCTGGCAACACACGCTACGCCACTGCCTGCTCGTTTCCATGAATATGACCACTCTTCAATCCATCAGTGGTGGTTGTGCTTGCACTCTATAGGAAAAAACACTGGCATCTCTGGTGGCCGGGATTGTAGGACCACACATACGCTACTGCTTTTTCCTATAGTGTGCAAGCACAGCCACTGCTGCTGGAAGGTCATAACCATAGAAACGAGCAGTGTATAAAGTGATGGAAAAATGAATCCAGGCAGCAAAAGAAGCAATATGGACAATCCCAATACATTAATAAGTGCTATTTGCTGAAGTGAGACAACCCTTTAACCTGTTTGGGACATAGGGAGTACAGGTACGCCCTGATGTCCTGGTACTTAAGGACACAGGGCGTACCTGTACGTCCTATGTATTTCCGATCACCGCCGTGCGGCGGGCGGTGATCGGAACTGAGTGCCTGCTCAAATCATTGAGCAGGCACCCGAGCAGGCACCAATTCAGACCTGCGGTTTGCGGCTTTTACAGGTTGCAGCGGGCGGCTGTGCCATCGGGTCCCTGTGGGGCTGTAGGGTGGACCCGATGGCATGGAAGGCAGCGCGATGCCTTCCTGAGGCGTCGGCGCTGCCTTCCGGTGAAGAGCCTGTGAGATCCAGCCCCCTGGATCTCACAGGCAGGAAGCTGTATGAGTAATACACACTGTATTACTCATACAGCCAATGCATTCCAATACAGAAGTATTGGAATGCATTGTAAAGGGGATCAACTGGCTCTATAAACATATCACATGACCTAATCCCTCAGATGAACACCGTAAAAAATAAAAAATGTGCTAAATAAACAATTTTTTTGTCACCTTACATCACAAAAAGTACAACAGTAAGCGATCAAAAAGGCATATGCCCACCAAAATAGTACCAATCTAACCGTCACCTTATTCCCGCAAAAAATTAGCACCTACCTAAGACAATCGCCCAAAAAATAAAAAAAACTATGGCTTAGAATATGGAGACAGTAGGGTGGCGCATTGGGGCATTGGCACACATTCTGCCTCGGGTACTTCACTCATCATGGGTAATTGACCAATGTAATTCACAGTATTATTGTGTTGTTTTCATGCTGCTTCAGCATACAATTTGTGGTGTGTGGACCCATCATGATGCTAGAGCATATGATCTGGTGACTGGATATCGGTCCGATTTATTACTGGGTTCCACAAAACACATGTATGCAGTTGCATTCTTGTTGTATGTATCACAATGGATCTATTGTGGGCATTATGCTCATTATTTATTATGTATTAGTGCCAACTGCAGCCTAAATTTGATTGTTACTTGTAGCTCCAGCATACACACCTTGATATGCGGACCCACTGACACACTTTTGTGTGTTATTTCTGACTGGACATAGTTCTGACTTGTTATTGGTCCCCATTCATCGTCTGTATGCAGCTCTATTTAGATCCCTGTGTACAGTGACAGTATGATCTTTATTAATTGTGCATTCTTGTGGCTACATGTACATTTTTTACCCATGGATATTTACACCATCATTATATTGAGCCGATTACCTGTGTGGTCTCCTCTATCAGGGGTTATCAGGAGTGAGGGGATCTTGCTACCTCCTCCTCCTTTTTGTCTTCACCTTGTCTATATATTTTCTTTTTATCATCAATAAAGATTTGTTACATATTTTATGTGAATAATTTTGTATCATTAATGGGGGCTTTTGGGTTGGTTTGGATAGGAGTTGCAATTTGCATATCTAGGCCCCCTTATTATCTTATATTGTTATATCTGAGGTACTTGTTCTATGGAGACACAAAAACATCATTTTTTTGCTTTAAAAAAGCTGTTATTGTGTAAAACTTAAGTAAATAAAAAGTATACATATTAGGTATCGCCGCGTCTGTAATAACCTGCTCTATAACAATATCACCTGACCTAACCCCTCAGATGAACACCGTAAAAAAAAAACTGTAAAAAAGCCATTTTCTTGTCACCCTACATCACAAAAAGTGTAATAGCAAGTGATCAAAAGGTCATATGCACCCCACATTAGTGCCAATCAAACCGTCATCTCATCCCGCAAAAAATTAGACCCTACCTAAGATAATCGCCCAAAAACTGAAAAAAAACTATGGCTCTCAGACTATGGAGACACTAAAACATGTTTTTTTTTTGTTTCAAAAATGATATTATTGTGTAAAACTTACATAAATTAAAAAAAGTATACATATTAGGTATCGCCGCATCCGTAATAACCTGCTCTATAAAAATATCACATGACCTAACCCTTAGGTGAACACGGTAAAAATAAAAACGGTGTAAAAAAAGCCATTTTTTGTCACCTTACATTACAAAAAGTGTAATAGCAAGCGATCATAAAGTCATACGCACCCCAAAATAGTGCCAATAAAACTGTCATCTCATCCCGCAAAAATCATACCCTACTCAGGATAATTGCCCAAAAACTCAAAAAACTATGGCTCTCAGACTATAGAAACACTAAAACATGATATTTTTGTTTAAAATATGAAATCATTGTGTAAAACTTACATAAATAAAAAAATATTATACATATTAGGTATCGCCGCGTCCGTGACAACCTGCTCTATAAGAATACCACATGATCTAACCTTTCAGATAAATGTTGTAAATAACAAAAAAAAACTGTGCCAAAACAGCTATTTCTTGTTACCTTGCCTCACAAAAAGTGTAATATAGAGCAACCAAAAATCATATGTACCCTAAACTAGTACCAACAAAACTGCCATCCTATCCTGTAGTTTCTACAATGGGGTCACTTTTTTGGAGTTTCTACTCTAGGGGTGCATCAGGGGGGCTTCAAATGGGACATGGTATAAAAAAAAAAGTCCAGCAAAATCTGCCTTTCAAAAACCGTATGGCCTTCCTTTCCTTCTGCGCTCTGCCGTGTGCCCGTACAGCAGTTTACGACCACATATGGGGTGTTTTTGTAAACTACAGAATCAGGGCCATAAATATTGAGTTTTGTTTAGCTGTTAATCCTTGCTTTGTAACTGGAAAAAAAATATTAAAATGGAAAATCTGCCCAAAAAGTGAACTTTTGAAATTTTATCTCTTTTTTCCATTAATTCTTAGTTCTAAAATCAGTTTTGAATACCTTGAGGGGTAATTTTTGGGTGGTTTCTATTATGTAAGCCTCACAAAGTGACTTCAGACCTGAAATGGTCCTTAAAAAGTGGGTTTTTCAAAATTTCAGAAAAAATTCAAGATTTGTTTCTAAACTTCTAAGCCTTGTAACATCCCTAAAAAATAAAATATCATTCCCCAAATGATCCAAACATGAAGTAGACATATGGGGAATGTAAAGTAATAACAATTTTTTGAGGTATTACTATGTATTATAGAAGTAGATAAATTGAAACTTAAAAATTTGCAAATGTTTCAAAATTTTTGGTAAATTTGGTATTTTTTAATAAATAAAAATGAATTTTTTTGACTCCATTTTACCAGTGTCATGAAGTACAATATGTGACGAAAAAACTGTCTCAGAATGGCCTGGATAAGTCAATGCGTTTTAAAGTTATCACCACATAAAGCGACACTGGTCAGATTTGCAAAAAATGGCCTGGTCCTTAAGGTGAAAATAAGCCTAAAAAGTGAGGAAGAATTTTGGATCATTCTTCTGTACAAATATGCTTGCGTACATCAATATTTCTGGGATATATTGCATGCACAAACTGCGCAATCCTCCTCAGGTTATGCCACAACATCTCGACAGAGTTAAGGTAGGATTCATGAATCCTCTTTTTAAACAATTATTTAGTAATTTTACTTGTGAACTTGTAAGTCTAAAGCCCTTTTCACACGGGCGAGTATTCCGCACGGGTGCAATGCGTGAGGTGAACGCATTGCACCCGCACTGGTCCTTAACCGGTATTTAATACAGCAGCTCACCCCAGGTCCTGTTCAGCGCAGAGGAGACACAAGGAGATGCCGACTTCGCGATCAAGTGGACTAAGGTGAGTTAAATTTTTTATTTTTTTTTAACCTCTAGCGCTGTTTTACTATGGATTCTGTATTCAGAATGCTATTATTTTCCCTTATAACCATGTTATAAGGGAAAATAATACAATCTTCAGAACATCAATCCCAAGCCCGAACTTCTGTGAAGAAGTTCGGGTTTGGGTACCAAACATGCGCGATTTTTCTCACGCGAGTGCAACGCATGACAATGTTTTGCACTCGCGCGGCTCTTATCCGGGCAAAAAAACTGACGCCCGTGTGAAAGAGGCCTAAGTGTAAGTCAAACGGATCCGTCCTGACTTACTTTGAAAGTCAATGGGGGACGGATCCGTTTACAATTGCACCATATTGTGTCAATGTAAACGGATCCGCTGCAAGCAGCGTTTTGGTGTCCGCCTCCAGAGCGTAATGGAGGCGGAACGGAGCCAAACTGATGCATTCTGAACGGATTCTTATCCATTCAGAATGCATTGGGGCTAAAGTGATCCGTTTTGGGCCGCTTGGGAGAGCCTTGAAACGGATCTCACAGGCGGACCCAGAAACGGCAGTGTGAAAGTAGCCTATGGCCCCTTTCACACGGACGTTGCGGATTGGGGCCGGATGCGTTTTGGGAAAATGGTGCGATTTTGATACTAAAACAAGTCAGTTTTCACTGCGAATGCGTTCCATGTTTGTGTTTTTTCCACGCGGGTGCAAAACATTGTAATGCGTTTTGCACGCGCGTGACTCATCACATGGTCGATCACATGATCTTTTACCATGGTGATGGATCATGTAACGGACCATCTGTTGAGCGCAGTGACGTCATCAAAGGTCCTTTTCCTGTGCACAGCAAAGAAGGAGACAGAAGAGAAGCCGGGCTGCGCGATCAAGTGGATTAAGGTGAGTTAAATTATTTTTTATATTTTTTAACCCCTCCAGCGCTATTGTGCTAAGCATTCTGTATTAAGAATGCTATTATTTTACCTATAACCATGTTATAAGGGAAAATAATAATGATCGGGTCCCCATCCCGATCGTCTCCTAGCAACCGTGTGTGAAAATCGCACTGCATCCGCACTTGCTTGCGGATGCTTGCGATTTTCAAGCGGCCCCATTCACTTCTATGGGGCCTGCGTTGCGTGAAAAACGCAGAATATAGAACATGCTGCGATTTTCACGCAACGCAGAAGTGATGCGTGAAAATCACCGCTCGTGTGCACCGCCCAATAGAAATGAATGGGTCTGGATTCAGTGCGGGGGCAATGCGTTCACGTCACACATTGCACCCGCGCGGAAAACTCGCTCATGTGAAAGGGTATAAGTTTTCTATTGTGTCAGAGAAAACTGATCCGTCCCCATTGACTTACATTGTGTGCCAGGACGGATCTGTTTTGCTCCGTATCCCAGGATGGACAGAAAAACACTACAGGCAGCGTTTTGGTGTCCACCTCAAGAGCTAAATGGTGACTGAACGGAGGCAAACTGATGCATTCTGCGCAGATCCTTTTCCATTCAGAATGCATTAGGGCAAACCTGATCCGTTTTAGGCCGCTTGTGAGAGCCTATGACGGATCTCACAAACGCAAAGCCAAAAACGCGAGTGTGAAAGTATCCTTATCTGTCCATATATATTTTCCAAAAAGCATAGAGATGGGCTGCATTGTTTTTATGTTTTGTTTTCTTGGTCAGCAGTGACTTCCTTATTGGTGTCCTTACATTATTGTTTGGTGTTTTTGTAATAGTGGACACATGAACAGAGATTTTTGCAGCTTGTGGTGTCTTCTGTCGGTCTTTTGCTGTTACCCATAGGTTCTCTGTCACCTCATTCCGGATTGCCTAATGTACTCTTGACTAATGCCCACTCATAGGGAGAGTAGCAGCAGTCCTGAATTTTTTTTAATCATAGATTAATGTATGCCCACGTCTTTAGCACTGCTTTCGTAGCCTTTTCCAGCTTCATGTGTCTCTATAAAACATTTTCTGAGGTCTTCAGAAAATGTAGCAGTGTGAGGCTGCATTGCGACACTCACTACAATGCTTCCACCATTTCAGGACTGCGGAAAAAGGATTCAATATGGTGGGTAGACTACAAAAAGAAAACTTTGAAAAATAACATTAGGTAATTACACTCATTGACAAAAAAAATAATGCACCAAGAAGCAGTTGTTGGAATCAAGTGAAACATTATACAGTTGTGTTCAAAATAATAGCAGTGTGTTTAAACAAAGTGAATAAAGCTCAAAATCATTCTAATAGCTTTTGTTTCCATGCATTGGGAACACTACACATTCTATTCCAAATCAAAACATGAAGAAAAATATATCAAATTTGTGTTGTTCCTCTAAAAAAAAAATTAATAAAAGTAAATATTAAACTCAAACATTCACTATATAAACTGAAAAGTGTTTAAAGATTTTCTTTCCTTTGAATCGCTTAACTAATATTTAGTTGTATAACCACTGTTTCCGAGAACTGTTGTACATCTGTGTTGATGGAGTCAAACCACCTTCTGGCACCTGTGAACAGGTATTCCAGCCCAGGATGATTGGTCTACATTGGTCTTATTTCTTGGTTTTGCCCCAGAAACAGCATTTTTTATGTCACCTGTTGAGGGGAGTGTTGGATTTAAATATATATGTATGCCCTTACATATATGCATATATATATTGGCCCTTTTGCATGGGCCCGTCCAGGTAGTAGGTGTATACATAGAGATGCCCCTTTGTCAGCATACATCTCTATGTATATAATATATGTATGGGTGGGCTTATTGCTGCCCATTGAGACCCCCTGTGTTATATATATATATATATATATATATATATATATACTTATGGATGTGCCCCAAGCATCTATAAGTGGATATATATATACAGTTATATAGGAGGGCTTATTCCTGCCCCTATGTGAATAATGTCCGTTCATATATGCTTATAGATGTGCCCCAAGCAGGGGTCGAGTGGAGGGGGAACGCATGGGAACGGCGTTCCTGCACTTTTTTCATGGCAGGAACGCCGTTCCCTTTCAGCCTCAAGCCAGGAGAACGCGGCTGAATCAGATTCACAGGGGGAGACGGAGAGCACTGTGCAGGGCAGGCTAAGGGAGGAGGGGCGGCTTCAGTTGAGAGGAAGCCGTCTGTGCGGTGCCGCTGCCTGCGACTCCTCTCATGGCGCCCCGCCCCCTAATGACATCATCTACTTCACTACGAGATCATTTAGAATGTCTTTTAGAAAAGTTTGTCCTAGGATTCGAACTCACGACCTCTACACATCAGAGGAAGGCATTTACCCTCACAGCCATGAAAGCTGTCTAGGTAGTTGCTTAAAAAAATAAAAATAAAAATATAAGACTTCTACTTATACCTAGTGTACTGCTACCTAGTGTACAACCATACACATGACAGCTGCCCACTGTGTATGGATGTAGCAGAGCTGGGTGTGTTGGGGCAGCTGTCATGTGTATGGTTGTACACTAGGTAGCAGTACACTAGGTATAAGTAGAAGTCTTATTTTTTTTTATTTTTTTTAAGCAACTACCTCAACAGCTTTTATGGCTGTGAGGGTAAATGCCTTGCCTGTAATGTGTAGAGGTCATGAGTTCAAATCCCAGGACAAACTTTTCTAAAAGTGTTTTTTTTTTTTTTTTAGTCCGCAGCGACACAAATTACAGCATGCTAGATTTTCTGTGCTTTTTTATTTTTTGGAGGGGGGGGGGTTGCAGTGGATCTTGGGTGAGTTCCCACACTTTTTTTCCCAGGACTTGACCCCTGGCCCCAAGCATCTATGGGCATATATGGCCGGAATCCCGCTCATATGCACCTGCTGGGTGGGTGGAGGAGACCGACAGTTGGACAATTATGTCCAGCGTCGGCCTCTACAAAGGACAGAGGATCAAAAAGATCCTCTGCCCTTTGTCACCATCTCCGGCAGCGCTGGAGATGGTATGCCTAACAGGGACATGGGAACAGAGTTCCCATGCCCCTGTGTGCCGCTCACCTCCGGCGCTGTAATTACAGCACCAGAGATGTGCGATATCTCCACAGGTGGGAGGATCAAAGGATCCCCCTGCCTGGGAGCGCGGGCTGGTACAGGGCGGTAAAACGGGCGCGAGTGCTGCAGGGTTTAAATACCCAGCAGCACTGCGCTCGGACAGATCGGGACCCCCCCCCCTGAAGGAGAGCGCATCCTGCGCTCAGGAAAAGGCGGCCGACCGGACCTCCCCCTGAAGGAGAACAGATCCGAGCAGAGCGCTGTGCTCTGTGCTCAGGAGTCTCCCCAAAGAGCGCAGGCAGCTATCCAGGCTGCGATGCGGGACACAGGAACCCCGACCTCCCCCTGAGAGAGAGAGAGCTTCCGGACATAGAGAGGAATGCAGGCAGTCCACACTAGCTGCTCTGCATTCTCCACCAGACCAGAGGAGGGGAAGACCGAGCAGTCGATCTGCTCCAGAGGAGAATCGAGCAAGTCCTGCTGGATGGCTAAGTAGAACACCACCTCCCCTGATTAACCCCTACACCCCTGGCATATCACCCTTGTCCCTGCCTTATGCCTTAACCCCTTCTGTGCCCCTGATTCCCTTACCCTTGCCCCTAATTAACCCTTGACACCCCTGAGTCTGTGTCCCTGATACCCTGGTGCCCTTGCCTACCCCATAACCCCTGATCCCCTGGTTAACCCCTGATCCCCTGGTTAACCCTTGCAGTTGTCACCACCTCCCCTGATTAACCCTTTCCCTGCCAGGCCCTGTGAGTTAACCCTTACACCCCTGAGTCCCTTGATTTCCCTGATACCCTGCTGTTCTGTAGAGCATGCCTCTGCTCTGCAAACAATCTAAAGAACCCTGTATTTCATGGCCTGCAGGTATTAACCCCTGTAGAGCCATTGTTGTGTTTAACCCTCTTGTAACCCCGTAGGGACAGTGAGTAGACAGACGGATGGGTTATTGTTAATATACTTGTATGTGTGTAATGTATAGATAGTATGTGGGGTGGAATTTGGGATTGTACTGTGTAGAGTAGTTATAACCGTGTTAGTATATTGTATTAGTGTGTGTATTTATATTGTAGTGCGCGGTTATAACGATATATATCTATCCCGTTGTTATAGATATATATAGTTATAAACATAATAATACCTTTATTGTTGTAAAGTATAGCCGCAATAGAGGTAGTATATTATTGGCATCGTATTACTAGTGTATTATTAATAAATACTGTGTCATTTATACCTATTGTGTAACGTGTGATTACTAGTGGTAGTCAGTAAGGCGCATGCAGTTAGGGTAGTTAGTGATTAGCGTAAGGCAATCAGCAGTGATTTGTTATTCATTAAGGCATAAATAGGCGGAGTCATCACAAGACGATTACGCCTATTTATGAATATTAATTATCGAGATTTGCATAAATATCAATAATTAAAACCCCCTTAACATCACCCCACAAATTTTCTATTGGATTAAGATCCGGGGATTGGGCTGACCACTGCATAACGTCAATCTTGTTGGTCTGGAACCAAGATGTTGCACGTTTACTGGTGTGTTCGGGTCGTTGTCTTGTTGGAACACCCATTTCAAGGGCATTTCCTCTTCAGCATAAGGCAGCATGACCTCTTCAAGTATTCTGCTGTATTCAAACTAATCCATGATCCCTGGTATGCGATAAATAGGCCCAACACCGTAGTATGAGAAACATCCCCATATCATCATGCTTGCGCCACCATGCTTCAATGTCTTCACAGTGTACTGTGGCTTGAATTCAGTAATTGGGGGTCGTCTTACAAACTGTCTCCAGCCACTAGACCCAAAAAGAACAATCTTACTTTCATCAGTCCACAAATGTCTCTTAAGGCCAGTCAATGTGCTCTTTAGCAAATTGTAACCTCTTCAGCACATGTCTTTTTTTCAACAGTGGGACTTTGCGGGGGCTTCTTGCAGATAGCTTGGCTTCACATAGGCATCTTCTAATTGTAACAGTACTCACAGGTAACTTTAGACCTTCTTTCATCTTCCTGGAGCTGATTGTTGAGTCCTTTCAATTTTAGCTATTCTTCTATCCATTCGAATGGTAGTTTTTAGCTTTATTCCACATCTTTTAGGTTTTGGCTGCCATTTTAAAGCACTTGCGATCATTTTAGCTGAGCAGCCTATCATTTGCTGCACTTCATTATATGTTTTCCCCTCTCCAATCACCCAGATCATCATTTCAAAAATGCTGTTATTGTGTAAAACTTAAATAAATAAAAACTTAAATAAAAAAAAAAGTATGCATATTAGGTATCGCTGTGACCGGAAGAACCTGCTGTAAAAAATACCACTTGAACTAACCCCTCAGGTGAACACCGTAAAATAAATTAAATAAAAACTGTCAAAAAATCTATTTGTCACCTTACATCACAAAAAGTGTAATACCAAGCAATCAAAAAGTCATACACCCCCCAAAATCATAGCAATCAAACAGTCATCTGATCCCGCAAAAAATTAGACCCTACCTAAGACAATCGGCCAAAAAAGAAAAAAGAAATATAGCTTTCAGAATATGGAGACACTAAAAAAATCTTTTTTTCAAAAATGCTTTATGTAAAACTGAAACAAACAACCAAAAAAAGTCATATTTGGTATTGTCGCATCCATAACAACCTGCTCTATAAAAATACCACATGATATTACCTGTCAGATGTAAAAAAACAAAAAAAAAACGGTGCCAAAACAGATATTTTTTGTTACCTTGCCTCACAAAAAGTGTAATATAGAGCAACCAAAAATCATATGTACTCTAAAATAGTACCCACAAAACTGCCACCTTATCCCGTAGTTTCCAAAATGGGGTAACTTTTTGGGGGTTTCTACTTGGCATGGGAACTTAAAATTATCCCAGTGAAATCTGCCTTCCAAAAACCATATGGCGTTCATTTCCTTCTGCGCCCTGCCGTGTGCCTGTACAGCAGTTTATGATCACATTATGGGGTGTTTTTGTAAACTACAAAATCAGGGTAATAAATATTGAATTTTGTTTTTGTTTTGCTTTGTTACTGGAAAAAAAGGATTAAAATGGAAAATCTGCCAAAAAAGTGAAATTCTGAAATTGTATCTACATTTTTCTTTAATTCTTGTGGAACACCTAACGGGTTAACAAAGTTTGTAAAATCAGTTTTGAATACCTTATGGGGTGTAGTTTTTAAAATGAAGCCATTTATGGGTGGTTTCTATTATGTAAGCCCCACAAAGTGACTTGACACCTGAACTGGTCCTTAAAAATTTGGCTTTGGAAATTGTCTTAACAATTTTAAGATTTGATTCTAAATTCCAAACATCCCAAAAAAAGAAAATGTAATTTACAAAATGATCGAAACATAAAGTAGACATATGGGAAATGTAAAGTAATAACTATTTTAGGAGGTATCACTATCTGTGTTAAAAGCAGAGAAATAGAAATTTAGAAAATTGCTAATTATTCTAAATTTTGGGTAAATTTGGTATTTTTTTTATAAATTAAAATGAAATAGTTTGACTAAAATTTCCCACTGTCATGAAGTAAAATATGTGACGAGAAAACAATCTCAGAAGGGTTTGGTTAAGTGAAAGCGTTTTAAAGTTATCACCACATAAAGTGAAATGACAGATTTGCAAAAAATGGCCTGGTCCTTAAAGAGGACCTTTCACCTGGATGTCTATAATCTAATTATTATACTACCTTATAGTGCGTCCCCCAGTGATGTCTTGTCAAAAATTCTAAAGGACCACCCGTTCGTCCGTTGTGGTCCCTGTATGTTTTGGCGCCTCATATGCTAATGTGGCAAATTGGTTATACTAGACGTGGACTTGAAGTTCGCGAAAACTTGATCTCCTTCTCCCTGGCTAAGAGCGGGGCTCTTTGATTGGATGCACTCGCAGCCAGGGAGAAGATAACAGAGCCCACGAGAACTTCAAGTCCACAACTAGTATAACCAAGTCGCCTCATTAACATATGAGGCGCCAAAAGATACGGGGACCACAGCAGACGAATGGGGGGGGTTCTTTAGAAGAAAAAAAATTGCCAAGACATCACTGGGGGACGCATTATAAGGTAGTATAATAATTAGAATATAGATATCCAGGTGAAAGCTCCTCTTTAAGGTGAAAAATGGCAGGGTCCTGAAGGGGTTAAGAGCTGGTTCAGTGTTTGATGTGATTGTATGCCCAGACCACATTGTCCAGAAACTCTGACCTGCGCTCTTGATGCTAATCTCCCAACGTTTGGAGCATTCCCAGAAATTTCTAATTAAACCACTCGCACACCGTTCCTTTGGGGATGATATGTGGTTATCCTTGACTCCCAAATCCGATCATACTGACACAGTTCCTGGACAACCTTAGCTTCAAAATTTTGACCTTTATTGGACAAGATTTGCTTGGGATGTCCATAAGGTCGGATAACATGGTCATAAGTTGGCATTACCACTGCGAACTTGGAGAACTGGGCAATGCACACAAGCTCATATTTATGCCTGGAGGTCACGACTTGTACTGTCAAGAAGTCTGTAGTTAGTTTGTTACAATGGTAAGTGGTGGGGCATGTTGTTCCACATCTTTGTGCACAGTGCACTACAGATAAGTCTTGCACACTGTCTCTGAGGTATGAGCCACCCCCAGTGGAAAGAAGTAGTTTTTCAACAACTAAACAGTCTTTTCCACATAGCAGTGGTCTGAAATGTGATGGATCATCCGCTGAGAGAGCACCTCCTCTTGAACTTCCATTCTTTCCTACTGCCACAAGAGGACATGTCCCCAAGGGGTCAGGCTTGGCCTTCTTCATTTCTAAATCTGTCTGACTCCCTCTCGTATGTGGGGCAAATCTGGGTTCTTGCCCTATTTCCTCCCACTGTATCCTAGTGGCCAAAGCATCAACGCTTTACACTTCCTTACTCTTTGTGTAGACCGTATTGGAGGTATTTCGACTGCTTCCAGCTGTTCATCCACTTCGGGGCATGGGTCATTAAGACAAGAGCTTGTGCTGCATCATGCAATCAAACATGGCTAACCAGGCTACAATGAAGCTTTAAAACCTCTATGTAGCATCGATGGTATACCAATAGGCCAAGAAAGGCTCGCACCATGGTCACTGTCTTTGGCACCATCCACTCCACTATATCCTTTACTTTCTCAGGGTCCAGAGCCACCCCATCCTCGGGGACTACATGGCCCAAGTAATTTGGTGATCTGGCTCTTTATAGGTTTAAGCTTCAGCCCAAATATCTTTAGCCGGGTAAAGACAGCCCTCAAATGCTAAGATGGTCTTCAAAGGAGCTGGAGTACACCACAATGTCATTCAGGTATACAGACTCAAAATTCTGGTCTTCCAAACACTGCTCCATCAGGTGCTGAAAGATGCTGGTGGCATAAATGAGCCAGAACAGCATCCAATTAAATTCAAAAAGGCCAATTGGTATTTTTAAGTTTTCTCTTTATCTGACTCCTTGAGCAGCACCTTTCAATAACCGTTAGCTAGATCAAGAGTGGTGAAGTACTTGCAATGGTTTAGCATCTCAATGGGTGCAGACATTCAAATTCCTAAAATCCACGCAAAATCAGAGGGCCCGATCATTATTTTTCACTAGAATGATGGGTGCTGCCCATGGACTTTATCTCTCTCTTATCACCTGCCCTTCCATCATCTTGCTCAGGAGCCCTTTAACCTTTTGGTACAAGGCTGGAGAAATATTTTGGTACCTCTCTCTCACCAGATCAGTAGTGTCGGCACCAATTAAATGCTCCACTTCCTCTGTACAGCCATACTCTTTATCATGCTGGCTGAAAAGTTCTTGAAACTCATATAGTAACTGATGCAGAGCATCCACCAGACCTCTCTAAAAGCTTTAAGATTCTCGGCCCCTTATGTTCATCCACTACATAGTCTTTAGGACAATAATGCAAACCTTTGCAATGCTCTGATCCTGTTTGTGTGGCTCTAAAGGATCTAGCTATGTGAATTAAGCAAGCTATAGCTCTGTTTTGTGATTTCCAAGTACAAAACCTGTTGAAACGTTTTGATCCAAGCGGCTTGTTAAAAAGTGTTGTGGCATGTGCAGAAATCTGAGGGTGAACCTCTGGACCAGATTCTGGCTCTAATAGTTCATGTGTTTTTCTCAAGTGTCTCAAGTACTGGTTTGTATGGGAATGCTGGCCCTGTGAGCCATGTAGTATTTTTAGGGTGAGACGCTGGTATAGCTCTTGTAGCATGGTCTGCTGGGTTGTGGTCAGTTGGTACATAGCTACACTGGCTAGGTTGTGTCTAATCCTAATCTAATCACATAGATTGTAAATATAGCCCAACACTACTTTGTAAAATATAGCCCAACACTACTTTGCTGTATGTATAAAACACTATATCTTGAAGTTTCTTGTCTATTTCTGACATAATCAGTTCTGCTAGTTCCACTGCAACAGCAGCACAGACTTCCAGGCTTGGAATAGTAGGCTCAGGACATGGTGCTATATTTGCCTTACCTATTACAAAGCTTGTATGGACTTGGCCTGTAATGTCTATTGTTTTAAGGTAATCAACTACAGCAACTTCTTTTACTAACGCATCACAGAATACCCACAGCTTCCTAGACTGAACCCCTGCAGAAGGTATATACTGTAGGTATACGGCCTAGGTGTGTGTGGGTTAGACAATAACTTTAGAGAGTCTCTCCATGCTATCCATAACACTTCTTTCTCTATAGGGATTGGGGAATCCCAGTCACATGTATCTACAGTATAATTAATTCTCTGAGCAGAGCCTTACCTTGCATGGTCACAGCTGTTGCAAATCCAAGTGGATCATATCAACTGTTAATAGCAGCTAAGACACCGCATTGTGTGAAAGGCCTCTGCTCTTCATCAACCTAAAAGGTAAAAGTGCTGTTCTTGAAGTCCCAATTTGGTATTGAATCTATTGCCAAATCTAAATCTTTCAAATCACTAGCGTGATCTTGCTTGGGGAAGGCTTCCCTAACAGCTTTGCTATTTGAAGCTATCTTATGCAGTCTGAGGTTTGAACAGGCAGACCTTTTGAGTCCATAGACAGTGATTGCGGGCGATTGGCTATTGCCAAAAACATGCACCATCATGTGGTATTCTGTGATGTCTTTGGTAGGGTCGTTATCTCTGAACCAAAAGAATCTCAAGAAGTTCCTGGGTTCTTCTTTAACTAGAAAACAATGAAACATTGGTTGTATGTCAGGAACAATGTAAATGGGCTCATTGCGCAATCTGATGAGGACACTAAAAAGTGTGTTATTGAGGTCTGGTCCTGTCTAAAGAACATCATTAAGGGAGAATCCCTTATACTATGAACTGGTGTCAAAAACTACCCTAATTTGTCCAGGCTTCTTAGATTGGTAGACACCAAAGAGTGGTAGGTACCAGCATTCTTGCTTTTCTTTTAGGGATGGAGCGACTTCTGTATGGCTGTTTTCACATATCTTGCTCATGAATGAGAAGAAATATTTCTTCATATCTGGTCTTGGTGAGCCCGACTAAGGAAAAATGTTTTAGTGCTTGGTCCCTATAGACAGGAAGATGACGTCTCTGTGGTTTGAAAGAGAGCAGTGCAACCCAGCTGTTTGTTTCATGCTTGAAAAATACTTGTTCCATTATTTTTAAGAGAGCTTTATCTTCAATATAAGATAGGCTATTTTGTGGTCTTTATCCTCTGGAAGATTGTGCATCTCAAGTGATCTTTGTCTTCATCACAGGAATGGTTCCTGATTTCTGTAAGGTCAGGATATACAAGACTGCTTCTCTCTTATGAGGCATCCGTTAGGAGAGGGCTGAAAAAGGGATGGGCATCCATTCTCTAGTGAATTGGTGCAAAGGCAATGGTATGTGAACATTTCCTAAGCAGACATTGCCTATAATGACCCACCCTATATCAAGATTTTGAGCATAAAGGAGAATTGTGCAGACTGTTTATCTGTTTTCCTACCTTGTGAACTCTTATAATGTCTGTTCAAAGCAAAACTACTATCTGAGCTTCTTCAGGGTGCGGTTTAGGGATGAGAAGTTCTATGTTTTTCAGATGTCCATGATGTAAAGCTGTTTCAAGTGTAGGGATCTCTTCTTGTTTGGGATCTGATTGCATTTCAAAGTAGGCAGAGGTAAGGATGTATTACCATTTATAGATTCAATTTGATAACCGGTAGCTCTTCTTCCTGTTTCTTCATTCACACCTTTACAAGTTATGAATATGAGGAGCTCTGTCCTTTAGTTTTGAATATCTCAAAGAAAGCTGAGCTAGTAAGTGATCTATTACTTTGATCATCAAGGATTGCGTACAAACTTACCGCCTTTTCTTTGTGACCAATGGGTTAAACTATGACAAGACAAATCTTGGAGCAGGATTTACTTCTAAGACTTTCTCCAGAGACTTAGGTGTATTGGGGTATCAGTTCAGGAGGTACCATGTCCTTCTCCTCCCCGCCATTCCCTGTGGCCTGATCTGAGGGTGCAAGAGCCCATGGAGCTGGCACTGGGTGTACAGCTGCATTTTGTTCTTTGCTATCACATTCTAAGCATTTGATGTTTGCTGTCCAATTATTTACTAGACGATAAGTTGACGCACAACACCTGTAGCATATATGGTTTTCCTTGAGGAATGTTTTATAGTCCTTGAGGGGTTTTTCTCTAAACCCTCTGCATTTCAGTATTGGGTGAGGTCTTTTGTTAAGGTCTTCTCAGTATCTGCAGTACTGCAAGTCTTGTGTGGGGAATCTGTAGAGGATACGCAGTTTTTTTGAACTGCAACAGGTGTACCTCTAAGATCACGAAGTAATGAAGATTTACTAATTTGGGGTGAATTTAGTAAAATGTTGAGAAGTCAAAGCTAGGATCATTTCTAGTTTTTGCTTGCTAGTGCATAAAGTCCACAAAAAGGGAGTATGGAGGAAATGGGACACTATGTAGTTGTTTGTACTTGAAGCCTTGAGAAATCCACTTGTCCTACAAACTATAAGGTAATTTCATGACAATGAGGTTAACCCTACACGCTGTATCTAGGAATGCAAGACCTTGCAAATCTCCCTCAGCCTTGGAAACTTGGAGTTCCATCAGCAGGTCACTCAGTTCTCTTAGCTTCTTGAAATCTTTGTTGGGAATCTTAGGAAAGTCCTCAATCCTTTTTAAATAATGCATTTTCTATCATTTCTGTTAAGCCTTAAAACTTGTCATGTCTCTCCCCTATAATATTTAGCCCTCTGCCCGGGTAGTTAATGTTAATGTCTCTTATCCGTTTCACATGTTCTGCTGACTCATTGACTAGCCATGTCACTAGAAGCACTTCTTCACTTGCGAACAGATGTTGATCATTGATCGTATTCCTAAAAATCCCTTGATTTCTACACAATGGATCTAGAGATAAGCTGGTGTGTGGAGGGCCTGGTGTGCTGTAATAGTCCCCATCTTCTTGTTCCTTCTTAAAGGCCACGACTGCACTGTGGGGATTTGTTAGTCTAGGTGCAGGTTACACTGAAGGCTGATGGTAGGTGGAACTGCTATCTGGCATGATGTAGGGCAGGGGTGGCCAACCTCTGGCTCTCCAGCCGTTGTAAAACTACAACTCCCACCATGCCCTGCTGTAGGCTGATAGCTGTAGGCAGTCTGGGCATGCTGGGAGTTGTAGTTTTGCAACAGCTGGAGAGACGCAGGTTGGCCATCCCTGATGTAGGGCGTTTGGTCATGCTGTGTGACAGGGTTCTGCTGGAGCTTATTTGAAGGGTTTGAGTCTTCTAAAACTGGATATAGAGTGGCACCTGACTTTGTGTGTTGCAGTATATAAACTGAAGCACACAGAGACTTATCACAACGACCAGGTTTGGGCCCAAGTATGTAACTAAGTCTTTCATTTGGTAAATTTGTTGCTTCCTCTAAAGCTTCTGCCTTTTTCTCAAATGCTATTTTCTCTAGTGATGCTTCTGGTGTGCTTTTTCACATTTTAGTGGAAGTTCTTTTTCTGCAAAAGTCACTCGTATTTCTGTGGTTTCAAGTTTTGTGTGGGCAATGGCAACTATGGAGCTGCTCATTGACCTCCTTGAACTAGCTGAGAAATAAAGCCTCATCTCAAATGGTCTTGTCTCTCTTGCTGACATGGTGACACTGTGGATCTGCAACAGTCAGATGTCCTATTGCTTTCTGCATTGTAGTGAAATGAATGGTTCCGTATACGGACCGTATACAGAACACAAAAAAAAGGGCCCGTACACTCGCAAAAAAAATTATGGTGTGAACTAGGCCTAACTTATAACTATGGAGTAGACAATAACAGCAGGAGATATGCAAAATACAACAATATGCATTAACATATAATAACATAAAATGCTAGATGGTAATCTGGACATGCCAGCGATGCTACTGTAGGCTTGGATGAGGAGGATTACTTCAGATGCTGCTAATACAGCAGGTACTGAGAGAAAACAATGGCTCCTACATGAGCTCATTTCAGTGGCGTACCTCCAATATAGGCAGACTACTGAGCTGCCGTGGGGCTTGTGGGAAAAAAGGGCATGCAGTGAACGAAATTCCCTGCCCCCTAATAAAACTCATTACTGTCCAGCTCCAGTATAGTACCCCTATCATCAGTGGAGAAAGCTAAATGGCCTATGATTATGTCATCACAGGCTCTGTACATCTAGTAAAGGAACTACATAAAGAATGGTGTAGTTCCCCGGTTAGATAGGAGCATCTGTCATGACTATGGCTATGATAGAATGGTATTAGAACACAGCTCACCTCAGCTTGCTGCATAAATAGTAGTTTCCCTACTCAATGGTGGACACACGACATCACGACACATGTTTACCTATACATACACCATATATATGCAACATGCATATACATAAATACACCATATACATGGTATATACACATAAATACACCATATATACATCACACACACATACCACCCAACTATTAAAAAGCGTAAGAAGATAAACTATCAGCAGCGTGCTACAAGTTTTTTTTAAGCTCTGACCCACACCTCTAACTCCACCCAATGTCTAGCTGTACATGTCCCAGTCCTGCCTAGTCTCCATTGTGCCCCCCACACAGTAGTTATGCCAGATTTGGGATGGTTGGGAGGTATGCATATATAGATTATATAGACACTATACTCACATAATCATATATACAATATACACCCATATATGATACACCATACAGTATATAAATCACACATACCCCAGTTGAACTAATGTCCACATAGTGTCCCCATAATGTGTGCAAGTATAAAATACCCCTATATAATGTCCCCAGTGAATGTCCACATAGTGCTCCTCTCCCCTTCCTCAGTGTCCCCCATAATGGGCCAACATAAAATGCCCCTTTATAGTGCCCCAAGTACATGCCCCCATAGTTCCCCCATACTGTGCCAGTATAAGATTCCCCTATAGGGTCCCCCATAATGCGTCAGTATAAATGCCCCTTCTTAGTGCCCCCATAATATGCCCCAATATTGTTTTTCCTCTCCCTCCAACACCATAATGCCCCCATTATGTGCCAGTATAATATGCCCCATAGTGTCTCCCATGATTTCACGGTCCCTCCTGTGACAGAGGTTAGAAGATCTGAGAGACTGGCTGCACGTTAGGTTTTCACTTGTTGCAGTGTTGTTGTTGGTAATGACCACACCTCTTGTCTCAGGTGTAGCTTGTGGTCATTACTGCTCCTCTATTTAGTCTGGACTCACACTTCATACCATGCGGTTGATATTATCTACCTGGAATTGGAAGAGCTGGTGTGAGTTCCTCATCTTTGTTCCTGCTCATCCATTTTCTATTGAAGATAAGTGTACTTCCCATTGTATTTTGTTGTTCCCATTTGCTCGTTGTTTATTAGGCCTTAGGGAGACGCTGGTTCGTTTATCTGGGAAGGAACCAGTGGTCTCGCACCCTGTCACTAATCCTAGGGATTTGCAGGGTTACTAGGGCCTAGGTTTACGGTGTATGAATATTCCCACCTTTATGGTCTATTCATACTGACAGGAGTCAGGGCTAGGTTTAGGGTTTTCTTAGGTTGTCACCATTTCCCTTTTCCCTAGCCTTAAGGCCTAGCTCCTGGTCATTTTCCTTCTGTTGTTCCTCCCCTCCCCCTACACTGTGACACATGATGTTCCAGTATAAATGCCCCCATAGTGTCCCCAATGATGTGCCTGTGTAAATGCCTCAGTAGATGCCCCCAGATGTGCCAGTATAAATGCCCCCATAGTGTCCCGCATGCTGTGCCAGTATAAATTCCCCCATAGTATCCCCCATGATGTGCCAGTATAAATGCCCCTAGTAGATGCCCCCATAGTATCCTACATGATGTGTCAATATAAATGGCCCCAGTAGATGCCCCATGATGTTACAGTGTAAATATCCCCAGTAGATGACCCCATAGTCCACCATGATGTGCCAGTATAAATGCCCCCATAGTCCCCCATGATGTGCCAGTAGATGCCCCCATAATTCGCCACAGAAAATAAATAAACACTTATACTTACCTCCACACTGGCAGTGATACGATGCAGGCCTCTTCTGGTCCCGCGCAGTATGAAGCCCGACTCAGGCGAAAGCGATGATATCATCGCACCACCTGTGTCGGTGCTCATCTCCAGCTGCCACCGCCAGAGCACAGAATTTTTTTCATATATAATTTTTTTTTTTTTTTAATACAACAGTATAAATATATTTCAGCTGTAAGCACAATAGTAGAAATTTAAGTGCGCAGGCAGAAAATATAAAGTATTCAGCAAAAGAACAAGTAATATACATCAGATGGAATGTGCAATGCAAATCAGATGAAAGTCAATAAAGGCAATATGAAGAACTAATATTTAGTCGTAAAAATACATTTTGTTGATAGATTGGCACACTATATCTGGTAGCAAGTAGAGAACACACAGGTAATATTTAGTAGTTCATAGTTTATTCTACCCTATTTACAGTTAGAAGTTAATAAAAATTTATAATAAAAAATATATAGTCAAAAATATGAAAAGTGAGCAGTAGAAAATAAGAGTAAAATATATAACAGAATAAGTCAAGTCTGAAAATGGATCAAATATAAAAATTGAGGCATAGAATATAACAAGTAGTCTTCACAAAAGGAAATTATCGCCAAAATGGAATAGCTATGAGTGTTCCTGTTGAGAATTAATCAACTGTATTGTAATAACTGTATTTCCACAGTAACCCAGTGATATAGTATTCAGATGTTCTGCGTGCGCTGACTGGCCGGCACTTTTTAGCGTCCGTCCACTGTTAGCGCATCGCCCGCCCCACCGCCCCACCACCCCACCGACCGCTGATCAGCGTTGAACCGCTGATCAGCAAGTTTGAACTTTTTTTTTTTTTTTTTCTAACACTTGTCCATTTTTTTTGCCTGGACTTTTAGTACGTGAACACCCGTGCCCCCACACACACGCACATAGAATAAAGGTTTACACGCACGCACATACACACGCACACACACACACCCATGGCCCGCCGGGTGTTCTCGGCCGAGGAGGCATATGCCCAGATTGCCTCCGACTCTGAGAGCCCCAGTGAGGATGAGGATGACCCCACGTTCCTTTTGTCATCCGCATCCTCCTCATCATCATCGGATGACGATGAGCCACCAAGGCAGCGGAGACGCCGCCAGGCGGAGCCAGGGGCCACACATGCTAGGGATCCTGTGGCCCACCCTAGTACGAGCCGCCCTGGGGTTCGTACTGGTTTCCCGGCCCACCAAATAAGTTCACCGGAGCCCCCTGCCGATGAACTTAGCTGGTGTCCCCCAGTGGACTTTGAGCCTGAGATTCCGGATTTCGCTGGCAATCCTGGAATCCAGATTCCCACAGTGGGGTTTACTGAAATAGACTTTTTTAGTTTTTTTTTCAGTAACCCACTGGTGAATCTGATGGTGGAGCAGACGAATCTGTACGCCAACAGTTCGTCGCTCAAAACCCGGGCTCATTTTTGGCTAGACCCGGTGGCTGGACGCCGGTCAGTGCAGCCGAGATGAGGACATTTTGGGGCCTCGTGCTGCATATGGGTCTAGTGCAAAAACCCAGTGTCAGGCTGTACTGGAGTGGGGACGTCCTATACCAGACCCCACTGTACAGTACGGCCATGACACGCTCCCGGTTTGAGGCCATCCGGAAATGTCTGCATTATTCCGATAATGCAGCATGTCCCCCCCGAAGTGATCCTGCCTATGACCGGCTGTACAAGATACGGCCGGTCATCGATCACTTTGGGGCCACATTTCAGCAGGCCTACGTACCTGGAAGGGAGGTCGCGGTTGATGAGTCTCTCGTTGCGTTCAAGGGGAGACTCAGTTTCCGCCAATACATTCCCACAAAGCGGGCGAGGTATGGCGTGAAGCTATACAAAATTTGTGAGAGTACCTCAGGGTACACTTACAAATTTCGTGTGTACGAGGGGCGAGATTCCCGGATTCAACCACCAGAATGTCCCCCCACTCTGGGTGTTACCGGGAAACTCGTGTGGGACCTTATGTACCCACTGCTGGATAAGGGTTACCACTTGTACGTGGACAACTTTTATACCAGCATTCCCTTGTTCAGGTCCCTTGCCGCCAGATCCACGTTCGCTTGTGGGACCGTGCGGAAAAATCAACGCGGCCTCCCTGCCCACCCCCTCCAGGTACCTATCCCCAGGGGTGAGACCCGTGCACTTACCAGTGGAAACCTGTTGCTGGTCAGGTATAAGGACAAGAGGGATGTCCTTATGCTGTCCACAATCCACGGTAACAGCACCACCCCAGTCTCTGTGCGAGGTACCACGGCAACGGTCCTCAAGCCCGATTGTATCGTCGCCTACAATCGGTATATGGGAGGAGTTGATCTCTCTGATCAAGTCCTCAAGCCATATAATGCCATGCGCAAAACCCGGGCATGGTACAAAAAAGTTGCGGTCTACATGGTGCAGGTTGCCATGTACAACTCTTTTGTACTATCCCGAAGCGCTGGCAGCACAGGGACATTCCTCCAATTCTATGAGGCAGTCCTCAAAGACCTGATCTTTTCGGACCGGGAAAGAGCAGGCCGGAGTACCTCGGGAACTGGAGGCGCCCGGATCGTCCCTGGCCAACACTTTCCAGGTGTGGTCCCCCATACTGGAAAGAAGGGACGAACCCAAAAAAGATGCAGAGTGTGTCACAAGAGGGGGATACGGAAGGACACCACTACTCAGTGTGACACTTGCCCCGATCATCCGGGCCTCTGCATTATCGATTGCTTCAGGGAGTATCACACTTCCATGGAGTACTAAATTTTTATAATCTCCAACAGTCCCCTAGAGAACATAAAACACTATGGCTCTCAGACTTTGGAGACACAGAAACAATTTTTTTTCCCCAAAAAAATATTAGTTTTAGTGCAGGCATCCTCAAACTGCGGCCCTCCAGATGTTGTAAAACTATAACTCCCAGCATGCCCAGACAACCTACAGCCATCAGCAGGGCATGGTGGGAATTGTAGTTTTACAACATCTGGAGGGCCGCAGTTTTAGGATGCCTGCTTAGTGTCTCCAAAGTCTGAGAGCCATACATATTGGGCATCGTCGCGTGCGTAAAAGTCGTCGCTATAAAAATAACATTTGACCAAACCCCTCGGATGAACGGTGTTAAAAATATAAAATAAAAACGGTGCCAAAACACCCATTTTTGGGCAAAATTTCCATTTGAATCCTTTTTTTCCAGTAATAAAGCAAGGGTTAACAGCCAAAAAAACCTCAATATTTATGGCCCTGATTCTGTAGTTTGCAGAAACACCCCATATGTGGTCGTAAATGGCTATATAGCCGCACGGCAGGGCATAGAACGAAGGGAACTCCATATGGTTTCTGGAAGGCAGATTTTGATGGACAGTTTTTTTTTTTGACACCATGTCCCATTAGAAGCCCCCCCTGATGTAGCCTAGACTAGAAACTCCAAAAAAGTGACCCCATCTAAGAAACTACACCCCTCAAGGTATTCAAAAGTTACTTTATAAACTTTGTTAACCCTTTAGGTGTTCCACAAAACTAAATAGCAAATGTAGAAAAATTTTAGAATTTTATTTTTTTGTTACCTTGCCTCAAAAAAGTGTAATGTAGAGCAACCAAAAATCATATTTACCCCTAAAATAGTACCAAATCAACAACCACCTTATCCCGTAGTTTCCTAGATGGGGTCACTTTTATGGAGTTTCTACTCTAGGGGTGCATCAGGGGGCTTGAAAGGGTACATGGTGTAAATAAACCAGTCCAGCAAAATCTGCCTTCCAAAAACCGTATGGCGTTCCCCTTCTTCTATGTCCTGCCGTTTAGCCAAATAGTAGTTTACGACCACATTTGGGGTGTTTCTGCAAACTACAGAATCAGGGCAACCCATTTTGAGTTTTGTTTGGCTGTTAACCCATTTTTTTCAGTAATAAAGTAAGGGTTAAAAATTTTCCAAAAAATAGAAATTTCTAAATTGTTTCTCCATCTGCCATTAACTCTTGTGGAACACCTAAAGGGTTAACAAAGTTTGTAAACCCAGTTTTGAATACCTTGAGGGGTGTACTTTCTTAGATGGAGTCACTTTTTTGAAATTTCTATTCTAGGGGTGCAACAGGGGGCTTCAAATGGGACATGGTATAAACAAAACCAGTCCTGCAAAATCTGCCTTCCAAAACCCATATGGCGTTCCCCTCTTTCTACGTGCTCCCGTTTGGCCAAACAGTAGTTTACGACCACATATGGGGTGTTTTTGCAAACTACAGAATCAGGGCAACCCATATTGAGTTTTGTTTGGCTGTTAACCCTTACTTTATTGCTGGAAAAAATGGGTTAAAATGGAAAATTTTCCAAAAAATAGAAATTTGTAAATTGTTTCTCCATCTGCCATTAACTCTTGTGGAACACCTAAAGGGTTAACAAAGTTTGTAAACCCAGTTTTGAATACCTTGAGGGGTGTACTTTCTTAGATGGAGTCACTTTTTTGAAATTTTTATTCTAGGGGTACAACAGGGGGCTTCAAATGGGACATGGTATAAACAAAACCAGTCCTGCAAAATCTGCCTTCCAAAACCCATATAGTGTTCCCCTCCTTCTATGTCCTCCCGTTCGGCCAAACAGTAGTTTACGACCACATATGGGGTGTTTTTGCAAACTACAGAATCAGGGCAACCCATTTTGAGTTTTGTTTGGCAGTTAACCCTTGTTTTACTCCTGGAAAAAATTGATTATATTGGAAAATTTTCCAAAAAATAGAAATTTCTAAATTGTTTCTCCATCTGCCAATAACTCTTGTGGAACACCTAAAGGGTTAACAAAGTTTGTAAACCCAGTTTTGAATACCTTGAGGGGTGTACTTTCTTAGATGGAGTCACTTTTTTGAAATTTCTATTATAGGGGTGCAACAGGGGGCTTCAAATGGGACATGGTATAAACAAAACCAGTCCTGCCAAATCTGCCTTCCAAAACCCATATGGTGTTCCCCTCCTTCTATGTCCTCCCGTTCGGCCAAACAGTAGTTTACGACCACATATGGGGTGTTTTTGCAAACTACAGAATCAGGGCAACCCATTTAGAGTTTTGTTTGGCAGTTAACCCTTGTTTTACTCCTGGAAAAAATTGATTATATTGGAAAATTTTCCAAAAAATAGAAATTTCTAAATTGTTTCTCCATCTGCCAATAACTCTTGTGGAACACCTAAAGGGTTAACAAAGTTTGTAAACCAAGTTTTGAATACCTTGAGGGGTGTACTTTCTTAGATGGAGTCACTTTTTTGAAATTTCTATTCTAGGGGTGCAACAGGGGGCTTCAAATGGGACATGGTATAAACAAAACCAGTCCTGCAAAATCTGCCTTCCAAAACCCATATGGTGTTCCCCTCCTTCTATGTCCTCCCGTTCGGCCAAACAGTAGTTTACGACCACATATGGGGTGTTTCTGCAAACTACAGAATCAGGGCAACCCATTTTGAGTTTTGTTTGGCAGTTAACCCTTGTTTTTTTCCAGGAAAAAATTGATTATATTGGAAAATTTTCCAAAAAATCTAAATTCTAAAAATGTATGTCCATTTGCCATGAAGTGTTGTGGAAGACCTAAAGGGTTAACAAAGTTTGTAAAAACAGTTTTGAATACCTTGAGGGGTGTAGTTTCTAGAATGGGGTCATTTTTGGGTGGTTTCTATTATGTAAGCCTCACAAAGTGACTTCAAACCTGAACTGGTCCATAAAAAGTGGGATTTTGAAGATTTCTGAAAATTTCAAAATTTGCTTCTAAACTTCTAAGCCTTGTAACATCCCCAAAAAATAAAATATCATTCCCAAAATGCTACAAACATGAAGTAGACATATGGGGAATGTAAAGTCATCACAATTTTTGGGGGTATTACTATGTATTACAGAAGTAGAGAAACTGAAACTTTGAAATTTGCAAATTTTTCAAAATTTTTGGTAAATATGGTATTTTTTTATGCAAAAAAATTAACTTTTTTGACCCAATTTTAGCAGTGTCATGAAGTACAATATGCGACGAAAAAACAATCTCAGAACGGCCTGGGTAAGTCAAAGCGTTTTAAAGTTATCAGCACTTAAAGTGACAGTGGTCAGATTTGCAAAAAATGGCCTGGTCCTTAAGGTGAAATAGGGCTGTGTCCTTAAGGGGTTAAAAAAGGTAGAAAGGACAATTTCCTGGGACCTATGGAAACTGAAAGCCACTTTTGGAAGAAAAGCTGGATCAGGACGAATCAACACCATGTCTTTATGGAGGGTTAATGGATATGGATTGGATTTCACTAACCCTTCGAGCTGAAGTTACTGCTACTAGAAGACATAGTTTCAGGGTAATATATTTAATGGAGCTGACATCCAAAAGTTCAAATGGTGGCTGTGTCAAAGCTTTAAACACTAGGTTCAAGTCCCATGGAGGGGGTTCTATGGGAAGTTATCAGGGTGGATCTGCTTACTGCTCTAGAGAATCTTGACACCCACAGGCATCCTGCAATATCCTGATCGAACAAGGCAGAAAAAGCCAAGACCAGAACTTTTAAGGTACTACCTGCAAGACCTAGCTCTAATCTCTTTTGAAGAAATTCTAAAACTAGGCAAATGGGAGCAGAGGAGGGAATTTCTTTAAACTGGATACCTGAAAACTCTTTTTCGCCAAACCCTACCGCCACCTTTTTCCTACTCTTAAGTAGAGTAGAGATCAAGGCGTCAGAAAAACCCTTCCTACCTAGTAAGTCCCTTTCAAGTTCCAGGCAGTCAGATGGAGATTTTTTATGCCGGGGTAAAATACTGGACCCTGGTTCAATAGGTTCCGGATCTCTGGAAGTACCCAAGTGTCCGAGACCGACATGATCCAAAGCCACGTGAACCATAATCTCCTTGGCCAAAACAGGGCTATGAGGATAACCCTTGCAAAATCTTCCCTGATCTTTTTTAGAACTCTTGGAATCAATGTGAACGAAGGAAATGCATAGGCTAGGGGAAGAGTCAATTTCTGGAGAAAGGCATCTATCCCATAAGGGGATCCTGCTGGGTCTAAGGAAAATACATTCTGGAACCATGGAAAGGCCGAAAGCGAGGGCCTGAAACTGAAAATGTTGTAGCTGCCCCCCTATTTTTACAGCGACTCTCAAGAACTTTTGATGTCCCTGGAAGACTGGAACATGACAGTATGCATCCCTGAGATCGAGTACTGCCATGAAATAGTGAGGAAGAAAAAGGTTTATTACTAATCTTATAGTTTCCATTTAGAATTTTTTTATTTGTAGGAACCAGTTTAACTTTTTTAAGTTTATTATCGTTTTGAAAGAACCATCCGTTTATTTGTTTTTTACTAGAAATAGGGGAGAGTAAAACCCTTTACCTTCATGTCCTTTTGGAACAGGAACTAAAATAGATTTTTTGATTAATATTAGTACTTCTTCTTCCATAGCTGATTTTCCTTGAGCCGAAGTCTGAGCTTTTGTCACTAGCAATCTTACCGGAGGGACCATACAATATTCTAGTTTTTGTCCAGTGAGAATAGAAACTAGAATCCATGAGTTGCAAGAAATCTGGGACCAGGCGGGGAAAAGAGTTTTAATCTGCCTCCTACCTGACCTCTCGTGTAATTACTGATCTTGTTTCTTTTTGCCTGCAAAGGGCTGGTTGAAAAAATAATTTCTTCCCTTTCTTTCAGTTCTAAATCTATCCTCCTTTGACTTTTTGTCTCCTTCTCAGTTGTTCCTAAAGGGACAAAAAGGACGGCTAAATCTATTCCTCGCAGAGAAGGAACCCTGAAAATTGTGTCTAGTAGGTCATCTACAGCCGGCCCAAACAGGTATTCCCCTTCACATGGAACACCACGCAGCTTGTTTTTTGATGGGAAGTTACCAACCCAGTTTTTTAGCCATAGCGCTCTACAAGCAGAATTTGATAAAGTGGCGGATCTAGCTGCTAATCTTACTGAATCAGCCAAAGCATCGGCCAAGAAATCTGCCGCTTTTCTCATAGTATTTCTTCTCTGGGACATTTATTTTTTAATTGAGAGCCAGACCACAAGAGAACGGACCGTACATGTGGAAGCGATACTTGGACTGAAGGAGGACGTTGACGCCTCCCAGGCTCCTTTTATTTCACAAAGTTTTTATTGGTAATAAAAAGAGGCAATATTTGACAGTACATACTTATTAGTTCAATATTGTAGTTCTGAACAATAACAGTATAAAGGCCACATTGCATAGGATAGCAGTATCAAAATCTCAAGAAATGGATAACTTTAATACATTGTGGTTAATTGAGAGACATATATCTCTCAGTTAAATTGCCCAAGAAATAATAGGGCAGGGAAAGGGGTCCGGATAGAGAAAGGAAGGAGAAGAGGAACAGAACAGGGACAATAAACATAATTTGTGCCAGAGAGTTTATATACACTGAACTCATTTTGCACGAGTTGAACTCAAAGATCTAAGACATTTTCTACATACACAAAAGACCCATTACTCTCAAATATTGTTCACAAATCTATGTTAGTGAGCACTTCTCCTTTGCCGAGATAATTTATCCCACCTCACAGGTGTGGCATATCAAGGTGCTGATTAGACAGCATGAATATTGCACAGGGTGCCTTAGACTGCCCACAATAAAAGGGCACTCTGAAATGTGCAGTTTGATCACACAGCACAATGCCACAGATGTCGCAACGTTTGAGGGAGCGTGCAATTGGCATGCTGACTGCAGTAATGTCTACCAGAGCTGTTGCCTGTGCAATAAATGTTCAATTCTCTACCATAAGCTGTCTCCAAAGGCGTTTCAGAGAATTTGGCAGTACATCCAACTGCCCTCGCAACCGCAGACCACATGTAACCACACCAGCCCAGGACCTCCACATCCAGCATGTTCACCTCCATGATCGTCTGAGACCAGCCACCCGGACAGCTGCAGCAACAATCAGTTTGCATAACCAAATAATTTCTGCACAAACTGTCAGAAACCGTCTCAGGGCAGCTCATCTGCATGCTCGTCATCCTCATTGGGGTCTGGACCTGACTGCAGTTCGTTGTCGTAACCTACTTGAGTGGGCAAATTCTCACATTTGATAGTGTCTGGCACGTTAGTGAGGAGTTCTGTTCACGGATGAGTCCTGGTATTCACTGTTCAGGGCAGATGGCAGAAAGCGTGTGTGGCGTTGTGTGGGTGAGCGGTTTGCTGACGTCAATGTTGTGGATCGAGTGGCCCATGGTGGCAGTGGGGTTATGGTATGGGCAGGCGTATGTTATGGACAACAAACACAGGTGCATTTTATTGATGGCATTTTGAATTCACAGAGATACTGTGATGAGATCCTGAGGCCCATTGCTGTGCCATTCATCCATGACCATCACCTCATGTTGCAGCATGATAATGCATGGCCCATTATTGCAAGGATCTGTACACAATTCCTAGAAGATGAAAACATCCCAGTTCTTGCATGTCCAGCATATTCACCAGACATATCACCTATTGAGCTGGTTTGGGATGCTCTGCATCGGCATATACGACAGCATGTTCCAGTTACTGCCAATATTCAGCAACTTCGCACAGCTATTGAAGAGGAGTGCACATAATTCCACAAGCCACAATCAACAACCTGATCAACTCTATGCGACGGAGATGTGTTGCACTGTGTGAGGCAAATGGTAGCCATGAATGGCCTTTTATTGTGGGCAGTCTAAGTGTCACGGGTAGAGTCACGGGAATCAAGATAGAGCGGAGGTGCACCACCTGAGGTGCCACCCGATCCCCTGTCCCTGCCAACTTGCACCACCCGCCCTAGGTGACGGAGCGCAACTGGGCGACAGTCCCTAACCTACTAAGTGCAAGCAGAGAGAAAGAGCAGGGAAGAGGACAGCCACTGAGAAGTTACAATAAGCGGACAAGAGGTAGAACAAAAATGGAAGGCGAGGCGGGTCAACTAGCCGAGGTCAGTCCAGGAGGTCACGTCAGAACAAGGGAAGAGGCAAAGACAAATCCGTAAACAAGCCGAGGTCAAAATCCGAGAAGTTCAGGAACAAACAACTTATCTGCCGGTGTTTGTGGAGGAGCAAGTTGCTGAGCCTGTTGAATCTCAGAGGAAAGATCCGCAGAAACTGCTGCCACAAAGATGTTTGTTGGCAAGATGGGTTCCAGGGGGGTATCAGGAGGTTGGACGGCATTAAAACTCTAGGACAAGGCATCTGCCTTAACATTTTTACTTCCTGGTCTGAAAGTAACAGAAAAGTTAAAACGAGTAAAAAACAGGGCCCATCTGGCTTGTCTAGGATTAAGGCGTTTGGCCGCTTCAAGAAAAACTAAGTTCTTATAATCAGTGAGAACAGTAACACGGTGTCTAGCCCCTTCTAAAAAATGCCTCCACTCCTCAAATGCCAATTTAATGGCCAGTAACTCATGGTTTCCAATTTCGTAATTTCTCTCCGAAGGAGAGAACTTGCGAGAGAAGAAGGTGCATGGCCTTAAATTAGTGAGGTTAGAGGACCCCTGTGAAAGGATGGCCCCCACACCATCCTCTGAGGCATCAACCTCCACCACAAAAGGTTCCTCAGTATCAGGCTGAACCAAGACTGGAGCCATTTGGAAACAATTTTTTAGGGTATCAAAGGCTCGACAGGCCTCCAACGACCAGTTAACCAGATCCAAACCTTTTTTAGTTAGATCCGTGAGGAGTTTGGCAATAACAGAAAAATTCTTTATGAATTTACTGTAAAAATTGGCGAATCCTAAAAAACGTTGGAGTGCCTTTAAGGAGGATGGGCTTACCAAGTCTTGGATAGCCTGAACCTTACTGGGATCCATTTTAAATGAATGAGTAAGAATATATTGCCAAGATAGAGGATCTCTTGAACTTCAAATACACATTTCTGTAATTTAACAGACAAATGGTTCTCCCTGAGGATTTTAAGAACCAGTCTGACGTGAGACACATGAGAATCCCAGTTAGGTAAAAAGACAAGAATATCATCGAGATAAACAATCATAACTTTGCAAATAAGTTCTCAAAAAATATCATTCATGAAATTCTGAAACACAGCTGGGGCATTGCAAAGACCAAATGGCATAACCAGATACTCAAAGTGTCCCTCTGAAGTATTAAAAGCAGTTTTCCACTCATCTCCCTCCTTAATATGAACTAGGTTATAAGCTCCTCTCAAATCAAATTTAGAAAACCAAGAAGCACCTAAAATCTGGTTAAACAAATCAGGAATCAACGGGATGGAATACTGATTCCTAATAGTAATTTTATTCAAATTTCTGTAGTCAATGCAGGGCCTAACGAAAAAGAATCCTGCTCCCAGGGGAGAGGTGGAGGGCCTAATATGTCCCTTCTTGAGACTCTCCTGGATGTAGTCTTTCATGGACTTGCGCTCAGGACCGAACAGATTATAAATCCGTCCTTTAGGAAATTAGACACATGAGAATCCCAGTTAGGTAAAAAGACAAGAATATCATCGAGATAAACAATCATAACTTTGCAAATAAGTTCTCAAAAAATATCATTCATGAAATTCTGAAACACAGCTGGGGCATTGCAAAGACCAAATGGCATAACCAGATACTCAAAGTGTCCCTCTGGAGTATTAAAAGCAGTTTTCCACTCATCTCCCTCCTTAATATGAACTAGGTTATAAGCTCCTCTCAAATCAAATTTAGAAAACCAAGAAGCACCTAAAATCTGGTTAAACAAATCAGGAATCAACGGGATGGAATACTGATTCCTAATAGTAATTTTATTCAAATTTCTGTAGTCAATGCAGGGCCTAACGAAAAAGAATCCTGCTCCCAGGGGAGAGGTGGAGGGCCTAATATGTCCCTTCTTGAGACTCTCCTGGATGTAGTCTTTCATGGACTTGCGCTCAGGACCGAACAGATTATAAATCCGTCCTTTAGGAAATTAGACACATGAGAATCCCAGTTAGGTAAAAAGACAAGAATATCATCGAGATAAACAATCATAACTTTGCAAATAAGTTCTCAAAAAATATCATTCATGAAATTCTGAAACACAGCTGGGGCATTGCAAAGACCAAATGGCATAACCAGATACTCAAAGTGTCCCTCTGGAGTATTAAAAGCAGTTTTCCACTCATCTCCCTCCTTAATATGAACTAGGTTATAAGCTCCTCTCAAATCAAATTTAGAAAACCAAGAAGCACCTAAAATCTGGTTAAACAAATCAGGAATCAACGGGATGGAATACTGATTCCTAATAGTAATTTTATTCAAATTTCTGTAGTCAATGCAGGGCCTAACGAAAAAGAATCCTGCTCCCAGGGGAGAGGTGGAGGGCCTAATATGTCCCTTCTTGAGACTCTCCTGGATGTAGTCTTTCATGGACTTGCGCTCAGGACCGAACAGATTATAAATCCGTCCTTTAGGAAATTTGGACTCAGGTATCAAATCAATAACACAGTCATAAGACCTATGGGGAGGGACAGTATCTGCCTCAGTGGTGGAAAAAACATCTGAATAATCAGCAATAAAATGAGGAACCCCTGAGACCCCAGCTTGAACTACGGTTAAGCAAGAATAACAGTTAGGCCCCCATCTCTCTAACTCACCCGAACTCCAGTTATTGACCGGATTGTGTTGCTGAAGCCAGGGCATACCAAGGACTACCTGGACTGGAAGATTCTCTAAAACAAAGAAGGAACATTTCTCAGAGTGGCAGATCCCTACAGATAGGGTAACCTCCGGAGTACAGAGTTTTACTGTGCCCACTAGCAGGTGGGTAGAATCGATGGCGACAACTTGGACCGGGGTGGGCAATTCTAGTATAGGAATTCCCATCTGATGAATGAATTTGTAATCAATAAAACTAAAAGCTGACCCTGAATCCACAAAGGCATTTCCTGACCCCTCCAAAGGCAATAGAAACTGGCAGCAATAGTTTACTTCTTACCACCTCCGGGAGTACCTTGTCCTTGAATCCCTCAGACTTGGATGATTTTCCAGAAGGCGGAGCTTTAGGACACTGACGGATCCAGTGTTCGGGATCCCCACAATAAAAACAAGAGCCGCGACGACGACGTAGTTCTCTTCGTGTCATCCCGAGTTGCATGGGCTCGTCCGAGTGGGCTTCCATCCTGGGTTCAAGGCAGGGGGGGGGGAGTCTCAGGTTGAAGAAGGGTATGAGGAGAAAACAAATGCTCCCGCTGTCTCTCTCTGATCCGTCTATCTAGTCTGATGGCTAGCATCATGGTCTCCTCTAAAGAGTCAGGACAGGGATAACAAACCAACAAATACTTTAACTTTTCAGTCAAGCCTGCCCTAAATTGACATTTGAGTGGTGGTTCATTCCAGCCCGAAGGAACGCACCACTTGCGAAACTGCGTACAATAATCCTCCAAGGGACGATTTCCCTGAGTGAGGGCCTTAAGATTGGATTCTGCCACAGAGGCTCTGTCAGGTTCATCATAAAGAATCCCTAACGCCTGGAAAAAGAGGTCCACAGAGCTACACAAGGGGAATCTGGTGGTAAAGAAAAGGCCCATTCCTGGGGGTCCCCTTGAAGCAAGGAAATGATAATACCATCCCTCTGTGGGTCAGGGCTGGAGGAGTGGGGTCGTAGTTGAAAATAAAGTTTACAGCTTTCCTTGTAAGCTAAAAAACGTTCGCGGTCACCCGAAAACCGATCGGGCGATTTAATGTGAGGTTCCACCTGGACGGTGGTGGGAGCAAGGATAGGGGGAGTTCGGACGGTCTCCTGAACTTGTAGTCTCTCCCTAAGTTCCTGTACTATTTGAGAAAGACCCTGCACATGTTTGGTGAGGCTCTGTATAAGGTCCATGCTGAATTTGGGCCTGTGATTCTGTCACGGGTAGAGTCACGGGACTCAAGATAGAGCGGAGCTGCACCCCCTGAGCTGCCACCCGGTCCCCTGTCCCTGCCTACTTGTACCACCCGCCCTAGGTGACAGAGCGCAACTGGGCGACAGTCCCTAACCTACTAAGTGCAATAAGAGAGAAAGAGACAGCAGGGAAAAGGACAGCCACTGAGAAGTTACAATAAGCGGACAAGAGGTAGAACAAAAATGGAAGGCGAGACGGGTCAATTAGCCGAGGTCAGTCCATGAGGTCACGCCAGAACAAGGGAAGAGGCAAAGACAAATCCGTAAACAAGCCAAGGTCAAAATCCGAGAAGTAGCGTCAAGGTACAGGGAGCAGGCAGAAGAGGTGTCAAGAGGCGGATCGAGGTTCAATTCCAGAGGTAGCTTAATAACAATAAAGTACACAGCCTATAGGATGAAAATCACAGGCAACCTGTAGCCAGCAGACCGCCTGTATTTATAGTGGGGAGTGAGGGTCATGTGACGTGGCCAGCATCACATGACAGACAGACAAGTCGAGCACCGAGTGATCAGCTCGGCGCTCAAGGCAGACCTAGGAGCAGGGAGCCTCCCAGCTAGCAAGGCCGCCCTGGGAACGAGGCCAAACACAGATCCTCGCTCCCGAAGCTAAGCAGCAGGTCTGCAGCTGATGGGAGACCGAGTGCGCCTTTGGTGCCCCGTTACACTAAGGCACACCTGTGAAATATTCATGCTGTCTAATCAGCACCTTGATATGCCAGGTGGCATGGATTATCTTGGCAAAGGAGAAGTGCTCACTAACACAGATTTAGACAGATTTGTGAACAATATTTGAGAGTAATGGGTCTTTTGTATATGTAGAAAATGTTTCAGATCTTTGAGTTCAGCTCATGCAAAATGAGAGCAAAACCGAAAGTGTTGTGTTTATAGTTTTGTTCAGTGTAGATAGCACAGTTGTACCCCACCCTACGCACAATGTCATCCACAGTGGGAAACAGAGTGGGGCGCCAATGTTTGGCAATAAGTGTTTTGACTGCTAGAGTGGGAGGCACATATGCAAACTGTTGTAATTCCTACACCGTTCACCTGATTTGGTTGTAAATACCCTCAAATTAAAGCTGAACGTCTGCAGTTAAAGGACATCTTGTTTTTTTCATTTTAAATCCATTGTGGTGGTTTATAGAGACAGAAATTTTAGAATTGTGTCAATGTCCCAATATTCATGGACCTGGCTGTAGTTACTTGCAAAGAGATTCCTGGAGGGGAAGGTAAGTGTTATGCCCAAATAATGTAAACTCTCTTATGTCCATTCAAACAGGTATCGGGAAGTCAGCAGGGAGACATCCAGCGGTGAAAGACCAGTGTTTAAAATAAGGGATTTGTTGGCATTTTGTAGTATGAAATGTCACCAAATTGTGACAGGAGATTCACGACTGCCGGCAAAGACCTCAGTGGGTTAGTTAGAGCCACAATAACATTGTCAGAAAATAATCCTATTTTGTGTGTCCCCCCCCCCCCCACACACACATTTATGGATATGTCTGCTATATCCCTTGATGCTCTTATTGCTGCTGCCAATGGTTCCATAACTAGAGTGAATATTAAAGGGGAGAGGGGGCACCCCTGCCTGGTTCCATTTGTAATAGGGAAGGACTCTGAGAAATGTCCAGAGGCTAGTACCTTTGCTGAGGGAATAGAATATAATGCCAGTATAGCCTGTTGTGCCAAATCTATAATCCAAAATTTTGTCATGACTGGTTCCAGAAATCCCCAGTGTACCCTGTCGAACGCCTTCTCCACGTCCAAAGAGAGGAGCAGAGAAGGCGTCCGACAGGCCTCCACCCCACCCCCACCAGGTCCAAAAATCTCCTCATTCCGTCCACTGATTGACTACCCCGTACAAATCCCACTTGATCCCTATGAATCAGTGTGGGGAGGACATCTGTCAGTCTAGTAGCTAAGATCTTTGTCTACAGTTTTAAATCTGTGCTTAACAGAGAAATTGGGCGAAAGTTTTCAGGTTTATCCGGTGTTATCTCCGGTTTTGGTAAGGCGACTATTGTAGCTGATAGCATTTCACTCGGGATCTTTCCTGATTTGCATATATAATTAAACATTTTATGGAGGAATGGTGTCAGTAGAGTTGAGAACAGTTTGCAGTGGCGTAGCTAGAAATGACTGGGCCCCACAGCAAATTTTTGAATGGGGGCCCCCCTCCCCCAGTAATTTTTTTGCAACCCCTTCCTTTCTTGCCGCCCCCATTCCTGTGGCTAGTAAAGATCGCTCTCTCAGACTAGGCCTGGCAGCTGTTCCATCAGTTTTCTACACTGTCTATACTGTCACTGTATATAATTTCATTATGTAATACTGTTGAGGGGGCCCTGACAAATTCTTTTAGTCCCCCTCCTCCTGGATTGGCCCCTTCTGGGTCAGGGCCCCATAAGCAACCGCTTCCCCTATAGCTACACCCCTGACTGTTTGTAATAATCATTAGACAGACCATCAGGGCCAGGAGTTTTGTTAGATTTCAAGGTTTTAATTGCTGCAGAGTTCTCCATGAGAGTGATTTCTGCTGATAGGGCTTCTAATTGGGCCGCTGCTAGTTTTGGTAGATGTACAGAGTCAAGAAACCGCTCTATGGCCCCCTGTTCAGGTTGTGGAGTTGTATTATCCTGTTTAAGATTGTATAAGTTAGAGTAAAATCGAGCTATAGCATCTGCAATATCTTTTGGGTTAAAGATTTTGTTTCCCTGGGTGTCATGGAGGAAGGATATCTTTGATTTGGCCTGTAAAACTTTCAAATCTAGAGGCCAAGAGAGAGGAGGCTTTATTGTCATGGCCATAGTACTTAGCTTTTAATCTCCTCAATACTAACCCATATTTGTGCAGCTGAAGGTGTAGTCTATGGTGTAAATCTTTGAGCTCTTGTTCTCTCACTGAGTCAAAGGATTCTTTATTTAATCGACTAAGTTCAATAATGGAGTTAGTGAGTTGCATATATTGAGCTTCCCTTTCGAAGCCATACTAATATAATGACCCCTTATAAATGCCTTATAGGAGCACTAGATTGAAGCAATACCCATATCTCCATCATCATTAAAAGTAAAAAACTCAGTAAGGGCTTTTTGTGATTGGGGTAGATATTAGGGGGAGTGCAATATCCTGTCAATAATCCTTGGGGGAGTTGCATTGTTCGGAAATTAGCACCGAGACAGGCACATGATCAGACCAATCTATATAGCCAATTGTACAAGAAGAAATCTTTTGAAAAGTGTTTTGGTCTGCAACGAAAAGGTCAATCCTAGAATATGTTTTATGGGCAGATGAGAAGAAACCATAGTCTTGTTCTGAGGAGTGTTGTAATCTCCACACATCCAACAGACCTTCTTTTTGGGTGAGGTGGTATAGCTTAGATAGGTTAAGGGTTTTAGTTTTAGCTGAGGAATCTATCTCAGGTCACATAAGTGAATTAAAGTCCATATAAAGGAGGGACCCTTTCCTGACAGACCCCACCAGTGTAAAAAGCTTCTTCAGTTATTTTTTTTATTGATGATCTAGGGAGCGTGGCCTGGACACTGATGGTGCTGGATGCATAGTGCAGGAGCTCCGCTGCTAGCACCGCAACCCAGCTAAATTTCAGCATATCCAGCACTCTAATTTATGAGGTCTCATACTCCTGCTACCGGTCCACCTATGGGGTGAGTTAACCCCCCTTAATGACCAGACCACTTTTTACAATTCTGCACTACACTACTTTCACGGTTTATTGCTTGGTCATACAACTTACCACCCAAATTAATTTTACCTCCTTTTCTTCTCACTAATAGAGCTTTCATTTGGTGGTATTTCATTGCTGCTGACATTTTAACTTTTTTTGATATTAATCGAAATTGACCAAAATTTTGGCAAAAAAATGTCATTTTTCACTTTCGGTTGTAAAATTTTTCAATTAAAACTACATTTCTATATAAATTTTTCTCTAAATGTATTGTTCTACATGTCTTTGATAAAAAAAAAATGCAATAGGTGTATATTTATTGGTTTGGGTAAAAGTTATAGCGTTTACAAATTTATGGTGCAAAAATGGGAATTTCCGCATTTTGAAGCAGCTCTGACTTTCTGAGCACCTGTCATGTTTCCTGAGGTTCTACAATGCCCAGACAGTAGAAACACCCCACAAATGACCCCATTTCGGAAAGTAGACACCCTAAGGTATTTGCTGATGGGCATAGTTAGTTCATGGAAGTTTTTATTTTTTGTCACTAGTTAGCGGAAAATGATATATACAGGTCCTTCTCAAAAAATTTGCATATTGTGATAAAGTTCATTATTTTCTGTAATGTACTGATAAACATTAGACTTTCATATATTTTAGATTCATTACACACCAACTGAAGTAGTTGAAGCCTTTTATTGTTTTAATATTGATTATTTTGGCATACAGCTCATGAAAACCCAAACTTCCTATCTCACAAAATTAGCATATTTCATCCGACCAATAAAAGAAAAGTGTTTTTAATACAAAAAAAGTCAACCTTCAAATAATTATGTTCAGTTATGCACTCAATACTTGGTCGGGAATCCTTTTGCAGAAATGACTGCTTCAATGCGGCGTGGCATGGAGGCAATCAGCCTGTGGCACTGCTGAGGTGTTATGGAGGCCCAGGATGCTTCGATAGCGGCCTTAAGCTCATCCAGGGTGTTGGGTCTTGCGTCTCTCAACTTTCTCTTCCCAATATCCCACAGATTCTCTATGGGGTTCAGGTCAGGAGAGTTGGCAGGCCAATTGAGCACAGTAATACCATGGTCAGTAAACCATTTACCAGTGGTTTTTGCACTGTGAGCAGGTGCCAGGTCGTGCTGAAAAATGAAATCTTCATCTCCATAAAGCTTTTCAGCAGATGGAAGCATGAAGTGCTCCAAAATCTCCTGATAGCTAGCTGCATTGACCCTGCCCTTGATAAAACACAGTGGACCAACACCAGCAGCTGACATGGCACCCCAGACCATCACTGACTGTGGGTACTTGACACTGGACTTCAGGCATTTTGGCATTTCCCTCTCCCCAGTCTTCCTCCAGACTCTGGCACCTTGATTTCCGAATGACATGCAACAGTCCAGTGCTGCTTCTCTGTAGCCCAGGTCAGGCGCTTCTGCCGCTGTTTCTGGTTCAAAAGTGGCTTGACCTGGGGAATGCGGCACCTGTAGCCCATTTCCTGCACACGCCTGTACACGGTGGCTCTGGATGTTTCTACTCCAGACTCAGTCCACTGCTTCCGCAGGTCCCCCAAGGTCTGGAATCGGTCCTTCTCCACAATCTTCCTCAGGGTCCGGTCACCTCTTCTCGTTGTGCAGCGTTTTCTGCCACACTTTTTCCTTCCAGCAGACTTCCCACTGAGGTGCCTTGATACAGCACTCTGGGAACAGCCTATTCGTTCAGAAATTTCTTTCTGTGTCTTACCCTCTTGCTTGAGGGTGTCAATGATGGCCTTCTGGACAGCAGTCAGGTCGGCAGTCTTACCCATGATTGCGGTTTTGAGTAATGAACCAGGCTGGGAGTTTTTAAAAGCCTCAGGAATCTTTTGCAGGTGTTTAGAGTTAATTAGTTGATTCAGATGATTAGGTTAATAGCTCGTTTAGAGAACCTTTTCATGATATGCTAATTTTTTGAGATAGGAATCTTGGGTTTTCATGAGCTGTATGCCAAAATCATCAATATTAAAAAAATAAAAGGCTTGAACTACTTCAGTTGGTGTGTAATGAATCTAAAATATATGAAAGTCTAATGTTTATCAGTACATTACAGAAAATAATGAACTTTATCACAATATGCTAATTTTTTGAGAAGGACCTGTATATATATATATTTTTTTACAAAGTCTCATATTCCACTAACTTGTGACAAAATTTTTTTTTTTACATGAACTAACCATACCCCTCACGGAATACCTTGGGGTGTCTTCTTTCCAAAATGGGGTCACATGTGGGGTATTTATACTACACTGGCATTTTAGGGGCCCTAAAGCGTGAGAAGTAGTTTGGAATCCAAATTCGTAAAAATGCCTTGTGAAATCCTGAAAGTACTCATTGGAAATTGGGCCCCTTTGCGCATCTTAGCTGCAAAAAAAGTGTCACACATGTGGTATCGCTGTATTCAGAAGAAGTAGGGCAATGTGTTTTGGGGTGTATTTTTACATATACCCATGCTGGGTGAGAGAAATATCTTTCTAAAAGACTTTTCCCATTTTTTTATACAAAGTTGTCATTTGACAGAGATATTTCTCTCACCCAGCATGGGTATATGTAAAAATACACCCCAAAACACGTTGCCCTACTTCTCCCGAGTACGGTGATACCACATGTGTGACACTTTTTTGCAGCCAAGATGCGCAAAGGGGCCCAAATTCCAATGAGTACCTTTTAGGAGGACATTTTTAGGCATTTGGATTCCAGATTTCTTCTCACGCTTTAGGGCCCCTAAAATGCCAGAGCAGTATAAATACCCCACATATGACCCCATTTTGGAAAGAAGACACCCCAAGGTATTCCATGGCGAGTTCCTAGAATATATATTTTTTGGGCACAAGTTAGCAGAAAATGATTTTGTAAGAGAAAAAATATATATATAATAATCATTTTCCCCTAACTTGTGCCAAAAAAAAAAATATTCTAGGAACTCGCCATGCCCCTCACGGAATACCTTGGGGTGTCTTCTTTCCAAAATGGGGTCACTTGAGGGGTATTTATACTGCCCTGGCATTTTAGGGGCCCTAAAGCGTGAGAAGAAGTCTGGAATATAAATGTCTAAAAATGTTTACGCATTTGGATTCTGTGAGGGGTATGGTGAGTTCATGTGAGATTTTATTTTTTGTCACAAGTTAGTGGAATATTAGACTTTGTAAGAAAAAACAAAAAAAATCAATTTCCGCTAACTTGTGCCAAAAAAAAAAATCTTCTATGAACTCGCCATGCCCCTCAAAAGTGATCTTTATAGCACCGCAGCGATTTTACGGTGTTTTTGCAGTGATAAAACCGTGGATCCGCAAAACACATACGGACGTCTGAAAGGAGCCTTACAGGGGGGTGATCAATGACAGGAGGGTGATCAGGGGGTCTATATGGGGTGATCACCCCCCTGTAAGGCTCCATTCAGACGTCAGTATGTGTTTTGTGGATCCGCAAAACACATACGGATGTCTGAAAGGAGCCTTACAGGGGGGTGATCAATGACGGGGGTGAGCAGGGAGTCTATATGTGGTGATCACCCCCCCCCCCCCCCCGTCATTGATCACCCCCTGTAAGGCTCCATTCAGACATCCGTATGTGTTTTGCGAATCCGTGATCAATGACAGGGGGTGATCAGGGAGTCTATATGGGGTGATCAGGGGTTAATGTGACAGGGGGGTGGGGGGTGTAGTGTAGTGGTGTTTGGTGCTACTTACAGAGCTACCTGCGGTCCGGAGGCGGTTAAAAAATGCCAGGCTCCGGCGAAACTCAGTTTTTCCATAAAACTTTGCCGCTGAGCTTGAGCTCAAAACCACCCTGTCTGACATCTTGTGCGAGCTCTCCTGCTTCCTCCCTGGATGCGGCCCGCACAGACTACCGACAGTTATCGGGAGGCTCACCACTTACCGAGGAGCTGCTCCGCGACATGCTGGACTCTCTGCGGACTTCCTTGAAGAAAGACTTTCACCATATCCTCAGAGAAGTACAAACCGAAGTGGCGCAGCTGGGTGAGCGTACCTCACATTTCGAGGGCTAAATGGCAGGACTCACTGCATCACACAATTAGCTTATTGATGCTAACACTGCCCTGGAAGAGGAGATTGGCAGGATAGAATCTAAACTCTCTGATATGGAGGATCGAAGCCGACGGAACAACGTGCGCTTGCGGGAAATACCCGAGTCGGTGGGCCCAGAACAACTCCACTCGCTACTGCAGACCCTGCTTAAAGAGGCTATGCGGGACCTCTCAGAGATGGACCTTACCATTGACCGCATACACTGGATCCCTAAACCAGCAAGCCTGGATACGGCGGTTCCTCGTGATGTCCTAGCGAGGATTAATTTCTATCAAGTTAAGAAGGCCTTTTTAAAAGTGCTACGGAAAAATCCTGTACCTACTGGCTCCTTTGAAGGCATATCGGTGTTTCTGGATCTGTCGGCAGTGACACTAGCTAAAAGGAAAGAATTTGCCCCCCTTACCAGGATACTTCGGGAGGAGCAAGTCCGTTATAGATGGAGCTTCCCAGTGAAACTTATCATTGCATAAGATGGCGTTCTCCACGTGTGCACAAAGCCGAAATATGCTGCACAGAAGTTAAAAGCCTTGGGCCTGCTTCCTGAAGAATCTCAGCTGTCAGGAGACCTACACCGACGACAAGCAAAGATTCCCGTGGAGTGGAACCCGGCTTGAGCTGGACTGAGCAGTGTGTAAGGTAACGGAAAGACTTGCTTCCTTACACCCCATATTTCAAAGGGGCGATAGCCCGTTTTCAACCTAACCCATATGAAGCATTTTACTAATGCTTCTAATTTTCAGTTTAATTTTGTGTGTTTCTCTTGTTATACTGTAGTTTTGTATATGGTTTCAACCATGATTCAGGCAAGTGATGAAGCCTACTTTCCGTATGTGCAACAGGAGCAGCGCAGAGCTAGTACGCTTTATTCTATCAATGGGTATTAAAGTTTATTCTCTGAATGTAAAGGGGTTAAATTCCCCTCATAAAAAGAAAATGGTTATGGGCAGATGCCACCACTTCCCAATGTAATGTACTTATGGCCCAGGAAACCCATTTGTTACCAGCAGATTCCCACAAAGGCAGACATCCCAATTTCCCATATATCTATTACTCCCCTGCATAAAAAAAGAAAGAAAGCAGGAGTTCTGGTGGCAATTACTCTGTCCTCCCTGGTAACGGACACTAAGGGACGCTATATTAGACCTATTAGATAATTTACTGGTGACTATAGCCACGGTTTATGCTCCAAATACTAGACAAGTATTCTTCCTATGCCGTTTTTTCCGTAAACTTAGATCTATGGCTTTGGGTTCCATTGTGGTGGTGGTGGGGGGGATTTTAACATTCCGGCAAATGTTGAACTAGAATGTAGTAGTCAAACCTTGACGCACAGACAGGATCTTAAATCCCTTAGGCTGGGTTCACACCTGAGCGTATTCGATAAGCGCTTTTTACAGGCGTTTTTATCGGGCGTTTTTGAGGCGTATTTTGTAAACGCGCGTAGTACGCGCGTTTGTGTGATTGACCACAGAGGCATCCAATGAAAAACTGCGACAATACGCCCCAAAGAAGCTCCTGTACTTCTTGGGGTGTAGGGTGTTTTACAGCGCTTACGTAAACGCGCTGTAAAACATACAGGTGTGAACCTAGCCTTATAGCAGAAACCCAGCTCCATGATATATAGAGATACCATCATGGTGGGGAACGTGACTACACGTTCTTGTCGCAGTCCCATTTATCACACTCCAGATCAGACTATTTCCTTGTCTCTTTTGACTTATTGTGTAAGTCTACTAATTCCGCAATAGGCCTCACAACATGGTCTGATCATGCTCCCATAACTCTAGAAATACAAACAGGTTTGCCGAGTCCCCCCCCCCCCCCACAGTGGAGACTGTGCGCCTATCTGTTGAAACGATTAGACAGAGTTGATAGTATTGATAAGGCTATTCGAGAATTCTTTGACATAAATGACGGGCCAGAAATTTCGACCTCGACCCTTTGGAACTCACAGAAGGCGTACATGAGGGGCATTCTTTTACAACTAGCATCACGCTTGAAAAAACAAAGGCTTAAACTCCTATCAGACACATTAGAGGCTATGTCCAAAGTAGAATCAGAATATAAATCGCACCCCTGTCCCTCTCTCCACAAGCAGTTATTTGAGGCCAAAGCTAACCTTAGAACCCTCTTACTATATGACCATGAGCGTTTGATGAGACGCTTGAAGGCTACCTATTACAATACTGGAGATAAAGCAGGGTCTCTTCCTGCATGTGGCAGAGCTTTCCAGATCCCCTACGTTATTCCTGTCACTAGATGCAGAAAAAGCATTTGACAGGGTACACTGGGGGTATCTGAAAAGTGTGTTGAATAAATTTGGATTTTTGGGTCCTATTGTCAGAGGCATCATGGGGTTATACTCAGGACCTTCTGCTAAAGTATTAGCTGCGGGGTTCTTTCCAGGTTATTCCATTTCACAAACAGCACTCGACAGGGATGCCCTTTGTCCTCTTTGATCTTCGCACTCGTAATGGAACCGCTTGCTGAGGCCATTATGTCAAATAGCAATATAAGGGGCATCCCTGTCGGCGCGCAATATTACACGTTAACATTATATGCTGACGATGTGATTTTAACTGTAACGGATCCCCAAAAGTCTCTGAAAGCGGTATGGGACGTTCTGTAGGGGTTTTCTAGGGTCTCATATTACAAAATAAACGATACTAAATTCAACGTGTTACCCCTATTCATCCCGGATGAAATTAGACAACACATTCAGGGAGGGATCGGTTTAATTGGGTGTCAGATCGTATCACTTATCTTGGCATCTTGCTGACCCCGATGACATGCCAGCTTGTAAAGGTAAACTTCGATACCATGCAGGCAGAATTTAAAAAGGATTATGAGAATATGTCTAAACACAACTTGTCATGGATAGCCAGGGTTAACCTTGTTAAAATGCAAATTTTGCTAAAAGTCCTTTACAAACTGCAATGTATCCTCCTACAGATACCCATATGTGTACTAAATAAGATTCAGGTTGCAATGCTGAAATTCATATAGGGTCAAACCAGACCTAGGATATGTAAATCAGCATTATATCTGGCTATATGCAGGGGGGCTTAGGGGTGCCGGACGTAAGGATGTACTATTGGGCATCACTGCTCTCGCAGGCCAAGGAATGGTGGCAGCCGTCCAATCCGCAGAGGTGGCTACAACTTGAGGAAGCACTGATGAAAGGATCCTCGCTCAGAGGCTTCTTAGCCGCACAAACTCTTAAATGATTTCAACCCAGTCTACCAATAGGATCCATGCTGGCCACCTCAGCGGCTTGGAAATTCCTGCTCTCTAAGTCTGACCTTGCACAGACTTTGGATAGGAAACTATTCCCTCTTATATCAGTAGAACACCTTATCCCTAACTTGTCACTCTCATCTTGGTACTCCAGGAGCATCGATACTATTGGGAAGCTTTATGATGGGAATTTACTGTTACAGTTTGAATGTCTGCATGGCCAATATGCCTTACCCAATAAGGTCTTTTTATCAGTACCTCCAAGTCCGGCACCTCTTGGGCTCCTTACCCTCTACCTCCTCTAGTGACCCTCCAGGCATAGATATAGTAATTTCCAAAAAAGGGCTAAAAAAGGGCTGTCTATAATGTTCCAATCCCTATCCTCTCATTATAATATAAACAAGCTGCCATTTATGGTCAGATGGGAGGAGGAACTTAAAGCCACATTCTCACTAGCGAATTGGCATGATGCGCTACTTTGGGCAGTTAAACCTTCTAAATGCATCAACCATGCAGAACAAAATAGAAAAATCCAACTAAGATGGTACCTCACACCCGACAGACTAAGGCCTCATGCACACGACAGTATTTTTTCACGGTCCGCAAAAACGGGGTCCGTAGGTCCGTGATCCGTAACCGTTTTTTCGTCCGTGGGTCTTCCTTGATTTTTGGAGGATCCACGGACATGAAAAAAAAAGTCGTTTTGGTGTCCGCCTGGCCGTGCGGAGCCAAACGGATCCGTCCTGAATTACAATGCAAGTCAATGGGGACGGATCCGTTTGACGTTGACACAATATGGTGCAATTTCAAACGGATCCGTCCCCCATTGACTTTCAATGTAAAGTCAGGAGTCCCTTTTATACCATCGGATCGGAATTTTCTCCAATGCGATGGTATATTTTAACTTGAAGCGTCCCCATCACCATGGGAACGCCTCTATGTTAGAATATACTGTTGGATATGATTTAGATTGTGAAAACTCATATCCGATAGTATATTCTAACACAGAGGCGTTCCCATGGTGATGGGGACGCTTCTAGTTAGAATATACTACAAACTGTGTACATGACTGCCCCCTGCTGCCTGGCAGCACCCGATCTCTTACAGGGGGCCGTGATCAGCACAATTAACCCCTCAGGTGCCGCACCTGAAGGGGTTAATTGTACGTATCATATCCCCCTGTAAGAGATCGGGTGCTGCCAGGCAGCAGGGGGCAGTCTTGTACACAGTTTGTAGTGTATTCTAACTAGAAGCGTCCCCATCACCATGGGAACGCCTCTGTGTTAGAATATACTGTCGGATATGAGTTTTCACGAAGTGAAAACTTAGATCTGAAAAAGCTTTTATGCAGACGGATCCGTCTGTATGAAAGTAACCTACGGCCACGGATCACAGACACGGATGCCAATCTTGTGTGCATCCGTGTTTTTTCACGGACCCATTGACTTGAATGGGTCCGTGAACCGTTGTCCGTCAAAAAAATAGGACAGGTCATATTTTTTTGACGGACAGGATACACGGATCACGGATGTGGCTGCAAAACAGGGCATTTTCCGATTTTTCCACGGACCAATTGAAAGTCAATGAGTCAGCGAAAAAAAAACGGAAAACGGCACAACGGCCACGGATGCACACAACGGTCGTGTGCATGAGGCCTAACACATATGACTGCGGGTTATCTACCTCTATATTGGCGTGGATGCGGATATAGAGGCACCCCGTCCCATATGTGTTCTGTCCTCTCATCTCTCCTCTATGGCACCAATCCTTTGCTCTTATCTCAGAAGTGACTGAGATGTATGTTACCTCATCCCCGGAACTTGCTATACTATGTATTGGTTTATCTAATATTCCCTGCAAAAAGAGATGGACGCTGGCACATATCCTTACGGCCACACGTAAAGTAATAGCGCGCCACTGGAAGCAAGGCATCACACCCCCTATCACTGAGGTCTAACAACTGGTAAACCAGCATATGCAGCATGAAATAATGTACTCACCTGATCTACAATCCAGAACTAAGGCCTCAATCAATGGTTGTCCTGACTCTCAAGTTCCCATGCTACACCTCTCCCAGACGCTATCTTATGATCGCTTACTAGATCCCTTTTTCCCAAATCCTCTACCCCTCCCCACTCCTCACTACTCCACATAGGGATGGGCTAAGATACCATGCACGATCTCCTCATGCCTGTGCTATGCTTTGTGTTGGTTCTTATTTTTTACTTATGTACTGTTGTTTTTGTGCATGCGACTCCATTTGTGTACATTACTGCTATCCACGGATAATCACATTCGATAAATGAATGAGATACGCTCTATGTCTTTTGTTATTTCACATTTGATTGTAATGCGCAAAATAGAAGTACCAGGTTGGCAGCACCCGAGCTGATCGGCAGGGATCCCGGGTTTCGGGCCCCCGCCGATCAGATGCTGATGATCTATCCAGAGGATAGATCATCAGTTTAAAAAAACTGCAGAGCCCCTTATTTGGAGCATATATGGCCACCAGAGTAAACAGTATATTATTAAGTTCGCAAATGAGAATCACATATCTTCCCCGTCCTCGTCTATATGGTATTCTATTAGTTTAAAGGCAACTGTATCTTTGATTGCAATAGTAACCCCACTTTTTTTCGCATTCATATAGGCCGATATAATAACAGGGAAGCGCTTGTGTTTAAGTCTGTGAAGATTGCCTTTAAGCAGATGCGTTTCCTGTATACGTACAATACTTTTAATGGTATCTTGCCATAATTGGGCTTTTTTAAATGGACTGTTTAGCTCTTTTGCATTAAGTGTGGTGATTTTAAGTACCATTATGTTGGGATAAAAGGACTGCTAGCGGTCGATTTTCACATACTCAGACTACATGCGCTTCGCACCTTTTCCTGCTGCAGATGTATTTAAGCAATGAGGTAATTTCTCTAGCACAAAAAATTGAAAAAAAGAATAATTAACTAAAACATGAACAGTAAACCGGAAACACAGTAAGATGGTTCCCACACTTCATAACCTACAATGCCCATATCTGACGGTAAATGATGTTCCTAGCAGGGGATAAAACAAGGAATTCCCAGTGTTGGCCGCGCAGGCCTGAGACAATGAAATTTACTGCTGCTAAGAAGGAAGAGAATGACACGTTTGCTCACAGATCCTTCAGTCATTAGGAGATCTTCGTAGACCGTAGAACACTCTTCCTCCAGATGGGATGAGGTGTGCCTAGGTGGTGACATGGAATCAGGACATGTGGGCAAGTTTCATGTAGATATGAGCTGCATAGCGTCTGCTGGACTGGATGCCACCACCTTACCACCTTCTCTTGAAATCAGCAGCTTAGCCGGGAAACCCCACCTGTACGGGATTTTGTGGGATCTTAAGATCTTCGTAGCTTCCTGAAACTCCCTTCTTTTAGCAAGGGTGGCCGCTGAAAGGTTGGTGTAGAGAGAGACCTATCCGGTACCCCTGGACTATTCCGGGCGGCAGCCATTAGATTTTCCTTAGGGTCCATTCACACAACCGTATGGCTTTGCGGATCGATTCTTCCGTAAAAAACAGAACGGCATATGTTCCGTTTTTTGCGGATACGCAAAAAAACGGAAGTTGTATTTTACAGTTTATATAAAGATTTGAGTGTTGAATAGAAAGAAAAAAAAGGTGAGAATGTGTATAAAATAATCCTGTCAGATTTCTTTAGCGCCTGGCTTTGAATGCACAGAGAGCTTAGTGTGAAACTTGTGCTTGGTCGGCATTGGTTTTGGGCTATATTTCTGGTGTAGCATGGCTAATGAACGAGAGGTTTTTCTGCACTGGCTATGCTGTCTGAAGAACAGAGGAGGCGGCGGTGGGTTCATCCCATTGTCTCCCAGCGCCTACAGAAGGGACACTTTCGCACCTTGTACTTCAACTTGCGGCAGCACCCTGATAAATTTCTGGGTTATTGCCGTATGACAGTAGGTACTTTTGATATGTTGCTGGCGTCTCTTAATTCTGGACACTAACATGAGGCGCAGCACTTCTCCTGAAGAAAGACTTCTAGTCACGTTGAGGTAAGCTTATTAATCTATCATTAATTATAACTGTAAAATATTTAGATTTTAGAAATGGGAACTTATAAATGTATTTTCTCTCTTCACAGGTTCCTTGCAACTGGGAAATCTTTTGCCTCCTTGCATTATGAGTATCTGCTGGGAATCTCAACCATATCTGGGATTGTCTGTCACACATGTCAACTTATCTGGTAGCAACTCAGAGATGCGGTGATGCCCCAACCCAAGGCAGAAGATTGGCTTAGAATTGCTGATGGGTTTTATCAATCTGTGCAGTTTCCAAACTGCATAGGGGCATTGGATGGCAAACACATACGTGTTAAGAAACCGCCTCACTCAAGGTCCGAATATTTAAATTTCAAACAATATTTTTCTATAGTGCTGTTGGCCTTAGTTGACAGTAATTATAGATTTATTATTGTTGATATTGGTACCTATTGAAGCACAGCAAACACCCGCATCTGCTGTTCTTCTAGAATGGGTGAACGGCTTCGCGGCAACCATATAGAGCCCAAACGACTACCCGGATCTTCTTATTCAGCCGCTCCATTTGTAATCGTGGCTGACGAAGGGTTTGCGTTAATTCCACATGTAATGCAACCTTTTCCCAGACGCGATTTGGATGACCGAAAGCGCGTATTCAATTATCGTCTGTCTCGTGCACGTCGATATGTTGAATATGCTTTTGGAATACTGTCCAATAAATGGAGAGTGTTCATGTCATCCTTGCAAATGAGTCTGCAAAATGCCACCCTGGTGATACAGGCTTGTGTGAATTTACACAATTTCACCAGGATTCATGATGCACCCTCCGAACCTGAAGTGGCCCCTTCTCAGACAATGACATCTGTTGGATTAGACCATAATCCGCAAGGAAGACCTGGATCTGCTGGACTAGCAGTTCAAGAACTCTTCGCGGATTACTTCATTAGTAGAGAGGGTGCGTTATCATGGCAGCTGAACAGCATTAGTTGTAGTCGTAGATAAAACTTGGGTTATGGTTATCTAAACTTGGGTTTAGTTAGTTAGTTCCCATATTGTTAGATTAGATTAGGGACTCACAAGACAATGAGGACCCTTGACGTGGGCTTACAAGCTAAGGTTACTTTTTGAAAAACATTACATTTTTAACTTATTAGTCAGTTTTTTTTTGGAAAAACCATTACCTAATTTGAAAAATACATTTTATATATATATATATATATATATATATATATATATACAGTACAGACCAAAAGTTTGGACACACCTTCTCATTCAAAGAATTTTCTTTATTTTCATGACTATGAAAATTGTACATTCACACTGAAGGCATCAAAACTATGAATTAACACATGTGGAATTATATACTTATCAAAAAAGTATGAAACAACTGAAAATGTCATACTCTAGGTTCTTCAAAGTAGCCACCTTTTGCTTTGCACACTCTTGGCATTCTCTTGATGAGCTTCAAGAGGTAGTCACCTGAAATGGTCTTCCAACAGTCTTGAAGGAGTTCCCAGAGATGCTTAGCACTTGTTGGCCCTTTTGCCTTCACTCTGCGGTCCAGCTCACCCCAAACCATCTCGATTAGGTTCAGGTCCGGTGACTGTGGAGGCCAGGTCATCTGGCTCAGCACCCCATCACTCTCCTTCATGGTCAAATAGCCCTTACACAGCCTGGAGGTGTGTTTGGGGTCATTGTCCTGTTTAAAAATAAATGATGGTCCAACTAAACACAAACCGGATGGCATAGCATGCAGCTGCAAGATGCTGTGGTAGCCATGCTGGTTCAGTATGCCTTCAATTTTGAATAAATCCCCAACGGTGTCACCAGCAAAGCACCCCCACACCATCACACCTCCTCCTCAATGCTTCATGATGGGAACCAGGCATGTAGAGTCCATCTGTTCACCTTTACTGCGTCGCACAAAGACACGGTGGTTGGAACCAAATATCTCAAATTTGGACTCATCAGACCAAAGCACAGATTTCCACTGGTCTAATGTCCATTCCTTGTGTTCTTTATCCCAAACAAGTCTCTTCTGCTTGTTGCCTGTCCTTAGCAGTTGTTTCCTAGCAGATATTCTACCATGAAGTCCTGATTCACAGTCTCCTCTTAACAGTTGTTCTAGAGATGTGTTTGCTGCTAGAACTCTGTGTGGCATTGACCTGGTCTCTAATCTGAGCTGCTGTTAACCTGCAATTTCTGAGGCTGGTGACTCGGATGAACTTATCCTCCGCAGCAGAGGTGACTCTTGGTCTTCCTTTCCTGGGACGGTCCGCATGTGAGCCAGTTTCTTTGTAGAGCTTGATGGTTTTTGTGACTGCACTTGGGGACACTTTCAAAGTTTTCCCAATTTTTCGGACTGACCTTCATTTCTTAATGTAATGATGGCCACTCGTTTTTCTTTACTTAGAATTTGTATTATGGCAAGAAAAAAGAAGCTAACAGTCTATTCAGTAGGACTATCAGCTGTGTAGCCACCTGACTTCTCCACAACGCAACTGATAGTCCCAACCCCATTTATAAGGCAATAAATCCCACTTATTAAACCTGACAGGGCACACCTGTGAAGTGAAAACCATTTCAGGTGACTACCTCTTGAAGCTCATCAAGAGAATGCCAAGAGTGTGCAAAGCAGTAATCAAAGCAAAAGGTGGCAACTTTGAAGAACCTAGAATATGACATATTTTCAGTTGTTTCATACTTTTTTGATAAGTATATAATTCCACATGTGTTAATTCATAGTTTTGATGCCTTCAGTGTGAATCTACAATTTTCATAGTCATGAAAATAAAGAAAACTCTTTGAATGAGAAGGTGTGTCCAAACTTTTGGTCTGTACCGTATGTATATATATATATATCTATCTATCTATCTATACACACACACACACACACACACACGGCAAACCCATAACCCACATATTTTTTTTTAATTACAAGGTACTAACATGGCAATTTAAACCGAATACCCATATAGTATCTCATCCATGTACTTTATCATTTAGCTTTAATAGGCAGCCTACTGCTAGTTCTGCTGTTCATAATGCGCCCTGTGCTGATAAATTGCTGAAAAAGTCCAAAGGCATATTGATATGCCATAGACTTTGTTTCCCCAGGCGTGGGTGCCCACAGAGTGGGCGCTGAGTGCCACCTCTGGCACCCGTTCCATAGCTTTTCTAACACATGGTAATATACCTTTTTTTAATTATACCTTTTCTGAATAAACCTTTTTTCAAAGCAAAACATAAAAAAATTTGAGGTAATCTAAAAAAATTTAATATAACGGAAAAAAAGAAATAAATCATTCATAAGTCATGAAGGTCCCGAGAGTACGAATACTTGTCCAAAGAGGAGGTAGTGGGCTGCTGGAAGACCCATGTAGAACTTGGACTGGAGGAGGAAACAAATACTGCATCAAAGACATTGCAGGCTGCTGCAATTGTTTCCGAGCAACATTGAGGAAGTCAACCACTCATTGGCAGTGCCCGTTGCCGCTTCTGCCAACTTACGTGCTCATGGAGCGTCCCCATCACCATGGGAACGTCTCCATATACTAGAATGTACTGTCGGATTTGAGAATTGCGTTGAAATCACAATTCGATTAATTCAAGTTATAATAATCGAATTGCGATTTCAACTTAGCACTGCTATATTCCATATTAGGCTAGAATTAACGAATATGGAATATAGCAGTGTTAAGTTGAAATCGCAATTTGATTATTATAACTTGAATTAATCGAATTGCGATTTCAACTTGATGCTGCTGCTGGGTCTCAACTAAACCAGGTCCAAGTTGAAATCGCAATTCGATTAATTCAAGTTATAATAATCGAATTGCGATTTCAACTTGTACCTGGTTTACTATGGTTGGCTTCAATGGCTTGGTAGAATTTGCGAATATGACGAATGTATTCGTCATATTCCACAAAACGAAGATATTCTCCATCTTCGTTTTAGCTACCTATTCATCAACTTCGCGAATTCTAGCAATCATATAGGAAAGTTTACTATAGAGACAGCTAAGTTTAATTCGCTATGCGATTATATTACTTTTTTTTTTTTTTTTATAAATGGAATAATTATAATACCTGATAATTATTCTATTTATAATACAAAAAGCAAAAGTAATATAATTGCACAGCGAATTAAACTTGGCTGTCTCTATAGTAAACTTTCCTATATGATTGCTAGAATTAGCGAAGTTGATGAATAGGTAGCTAAAACGAAGATGGAGAATACTTTGTTATCTTCGTTTTGTGGAATATGACGAATACATTCGTCATATTCGCTAATTCTACCAAGCCATTAAAGCCAACCATAGTAAACCAGGTCAAAGTTGAAATCGCAATTCGATTATTATAACTTGAATTAATTGAATTGCGATTTCAACTTGGACCTGGTTTAGTTGAGACCCAGCAGCAGCATCAAGTTGAAATCGCAATTCGATTAATTCAAGTTATAATAATCGAATTGCGATTTCAACTTAACACTGCTATATTCCATATTCGTTAATTCTAGCCTAATATGGAATATAGCAGTGCTAAGTTGAAATCGCCATGCAATTACTTCGAGTTATATTAATCGCATTGTGATTTCAACTTGAGGCTGCTGCTGGGTCTCTAATGGAATGGGTCTAGAATTAACAAACTTAACCGATATTGAATCTAGCAGTGCTAATTTTTAATCACAATGTGATATTTGCTATTATTATTAACCACATTGTGAATCCTACTTTTATAATGCACTATTCTGACATACAGTACAGGGGCGTAGCTAAAAGCTCATGGGCCCTAGTGCAAGAGTTTAGCTTCGGCCCCCCTTCCCTCAGTGCTTGTTGGAAAGGGGCAGGGGAGCACGTAGCCTTCCTGCTGCCTGAGGAAAACATTGAAAGGGCACCCCCTCATGCCAAAATCTTGACCTAATCCCTTCCCTCCAGGCAGAGGTGTAAATTGACCAGCATGCACTTTCTATAATGCCAGTGTCTCAATGTGCCACAAGGGTCTTTGGGCCCCTCAGACTCCTGGGCCCGGTAGCGACTGCTACCTCTGCACCCCCTATAGCTACGCCCCTGATACAGTACTATATTTGTTTTATTAGTTAATCCTACCACTACCACCTATAGCAAAATCTCCAAAGCTGGAATTGCAATGCAATAAAAATTTGTTGTATTTCGAATTCAACACTATTGCTAAAATATTCGTATTGCTTGTATTGTTATAGTTAACAAGTGACCACTACATCTTATGGGTTAAATGTCCACCATCGGTATTACTGACGGTCACGGACATTAGGCGTGGGTGTAAGCAGCCACACCAAGCAGGTGGCCATGGCGCCCGCATAAGGATTGATCCATGTTTAATTATTTTGCTGGATGAAGTATAGCTACGTCATTGGGTGTGAAGCGGTAAATGATTATGGCACAAATTAAAGTAGTTACATCACACTACAATGTCTGTAACATGTATGTATGGATAGCAGACAAATGTCTCATATGCACATAGCACCTCTATTTACGTGCTACACACTGTATATCCCACGCTATAAAACCCACACCAACCCCCCTCCCCCTTAAACCCTCAAACACATTAAAACCCCCTCCATCATGTCTCACACAGTTTATGAGAAGTAATGATTGACCTCCAGTATTTCAGTATTCGCTGGTTCATTTACCATAACCCAGGGTGCACCACGTGGAGGCGACCCAGCTGTACACCCCATACCGTACCATCACCTTACTACACAGGTACACCTCTCCTCAAATGGCCATTGGCCAATACCCCACACACATGCAATTTCAATACAATGTAATGTTATAACGGTAACCTAAAATCAATTTTTTTCCATTTATAGCCATCATTTTTTTTATTTATTTTTTGATGACATGATCACATTAAGTACAAACCGGATTCCCAAAAAGTTGGGACACTAAACAAATTGCGAATAAAAACTGAATGCAATGATGTGGAGATGGCAAATGTCAATATTTTATTTGTAATAGAACGTAGATGACAGATCAAACGTTTAATCCGAGTAAATGTATCATTTTAAAGGAAAAATACGTTGGTTCAAATTTTCACGGTGTCAACAAATCCCAAAAAAGTTGGGACAAATAGCAATAAGAGGCTGGAAAAAGTAAATTTGAGCATAACGAAGAGCTGGAAGACCAATTAACACTAATTAGGTCAATTGACAACATGAATGGGTATAAAAAGAGCTTCTCAGAGTGGCAGTGTCTCTCAGAAGCCAAGATGGGTAGAGGATCACCAATTCACACAATGTTGCGCAGAAAGATAGTGGAGCAATATCAGAAAGGTGTTACCGAGCGAAAAATTGCGAAGACTTTGCATCTATCATCATCAACTGTGCATAACATCATCCGAAGATTCAGAGAATCTGGAACAATATCTGTGCGTAAGGGTCAAGGCCGTAAAACCATACTGGATGCCCGTGATCTCCCGGCCCTTAAACCACACTGCACCACAAACAGGAATGCCACTGTAAAGGAAATCACATAATGGGCTCAGGAATACTTCCAGAAACCATTGTCAGTGAACACAATCCACCGTTGCCAGCTGAAACTCTACAGTGCAAAGAAGAAGCCATTTCTAAGCAAGATCCACAAGCTCAGGCGTTTTCACTGGGCCAGGGATCATTTAAAACGGAGTGTGGCAAAATGGAAGACTGTTCTGTGGTCAGACGAGTCACGATTCGAAGTTCTTTTTTGAAATCTGGGACGCCATGTCATCCGGACCAAAGAGGACAAGGACAACCCAAGTTGTTATCAACGCTCAGTTCAGAAGCCTGCATCTCTGATGGTATGGGGTTGTATGAGTGTGTGTGGCATGGGCAGCTTGCATGTCTGGAAAGGCACCATCAATGCAGAAAAATATATTCAGGTTCTAGAACAACATATGCTCCCATCCAGACGTCATCTCTTTCAGGGAAGACCCTGCATTTTTCAACAAGATAATGCCAGACCACATTCTGCATCAATCACAACATCATGGCTGCGTAGGAGAAGGATCCGGGTACTGAAATGGCCAGTCTGCAGTCCAGATCTTTCACTTATAGAGAACATTTGGCGCATCATAAAGAGGAAGGTGCAACAAAGAAGGCCCAAGACGATTGAACAGTTAGAGGCCTGTATTAGACAAGAATGGGAGAGCATTCCTATTTCTAAACTTGAGAAACTGGTCTCCTCGGTCCCCAGACGTCTGTTGAGTGTTGTAAGAAGAAGGGGAGATGCCACACAGTGGTGAAAATGGCCTTGTCCCAACTTTTTGGGGATTTGTTGACACCATGAAATTCTGATTCAACATATTTTTCCCTTAAAATGGTACATTTTCTCAGTTTAAACTTTTGTTCTGTGATTTATGTTCTATTCTGAATAAAATATTAGAAGTTGGCACCTCCACATCATTGCATTCAGTTTTTATTCACGATTTGTATAGTGTCCCAACTTTTTTGGAATCCGGTTTGTACAAATACTTGTATTTTAATAGTTTTGGATTACATGTATGCATGTTGTACAAGGTCTATGATTGGACCTGGTCCCGTCACGCGTGCTGCTAAGAGCGCCACAAGTATTCGGTTTGAATTGTGGCACACACATGACCACCGGCACAAGAAAATAGTCATAGTGAATAAGTGGTGCGACCATAAGCGGCACCATGTCTGCATGTGATGGCGGCTGCTGTATGTAATGATAATGAATTATTACTTTGGCCCAGACTAAATTGTCCGTACTGTAACCCCATTGGTTACAATAAAATAAAACAACAAATTTAATAGAACAATAAAGTTTTATAAAACAATCTTTAAATAAAAAAATATTAAGAATATAAATAACAGAAGCCCCCAAAAAAAAAAAAATGAAAAAAAAAATTAAGGACATTTTTTTATTTCTTTTAACTGTTTGAACAGTCCATCCAGGGCCTTTTGGTTGGCCTCCTCCGCTAGGGCCAGCTCATCCCTCACCCTTTTCAGCAGCTGCACCCTCAATTTTCTCATCCGGCGCCCGCTGCACTTTTTTAACTTCTCTCATTAAGTTGTTTATCGCTGTAAAAGTAAAGGAAATATACATTTTAAATCTACTTGAAAAGACAATCATTGTTTGGTGTATAAAGCAGATAAAGCCCTGTCTGACCCAGGAAGAAGTACATCAGCGACTTAAAAAGATTAAAATAGACAAATCGCCAGGACCTGATGGCATACACCCCCGTATCCTAAGGGAATTAGGTAATGTCATAGCCAGACCCTTATTTCTGATATTCGCAGATTCTATACTGACAGGGAATGTCCCACAGGATTGGCTCATGGCAAATGTGGTGCCAATATTCAAAAAGGGTCCAAAAACAGAGCCTGGAAACTATAGGCCGGTAAGTTTAACATCTGTTGTGGGTAAACTGTTTGAGATGCTATCTTGGAAGATCTCAACGGAAATAAGCTAATAACGCCATATCAGCATGGCTTCATGAGGGATCGGTCATGCCAAACTAATTTAATCAGTTTCTATGAGGAGGTAAGTTCTAGACTTGACAGCGGTGAATCAATGGATGTCGTATATCTGGACTTCTCCAAAGCATTTGACACTGTACCACATAAAAGGTTAGTATATAAAATGAGAATGCTCAGACTGGGAGAAAACGTCTGTATGTGGGTAAGTAACTGGCTGAGGGATAGAAAACAGAGGGTGGTTAGGGTGGTTATTAACGGTATACACTCAGATTGGGTCACTGTCAATAGTGGGGTACCTCAGGGGTTAGTATTGGGCCCTATTCTCTTCAATATATTTATTAATGATCTTGTAGAAGGCTTGCATAGTAAAGTATCAATTTTTCGCAGATGACACTAAACTGTGTAAAGTAATTTACACTGATGAGGACAGTATACTACTACAGAGGGATCTGGATAGATTGGAGGCTTGGGCAGATAAGTGGCAGATGAGGTTTAACACTGACAAATGTAAAGTTATGCACATGGGAAGGAATAATGCAAGTCACCCGTACATACTAAATGGTAAAACACTGGGTAACACTGACATGGAAAAGGATCTAGGAATTTAAATAAACATCAAACTGAGCTGCAAAAACCAGTATCAGGCAGCTGCTGCCAAAGCCAATAAGATAATGGGTGGCATCAAAAGGGGCATAGATGCCCGTGATGAGAACATAGTCCTACCACTTTACAAATCGCTAGTCAGACCACACATGGAGTACTGTGTACAGTTCTGGGCTCCTGTGCACAAGGCAGACATAGCAGAGCTGGAGAGGGTTCAGAGGAGGGCAACTAAAGTAATAACTGGAATAGGGGGACTACAGTACCCTGAAAGATTATCAATGTTAGGGTTATTCACTTTAGAAAAATGGAGATCTAATTACTATGTATAAATATATCAGGGGTCAGTACAGAGATCTCTCCCATCATCTATTTATCCCCAGGACTGTGACTGTGACGAGGGGACATCCTCTGCGTCTGGAGGAAAGAAGGTTTGTACACAATAATAGAAGAGGATTCTTTACGGTAAGAGCAGTGATACTATGGAACTCTCTGCCTGAGGAGGTGGTGATGGGAAGTACAATAAAGGAATTCAGGAGGGGCCTGGATGTATTTCTGGAGCGTAATAATATTACAGGCTATAGCTACTAGAGAGGGGTCGTTGATCCAGGGAGTTATTCTGATTGCCTGATTGGAGTCGGGAAGGAATTTTTTATTCTCCTAAAGTGTTGAAAATTGGCTTCTACCTCACAGTTTTTTTTTTTTTGCCTTCCTCTGGATTAACTTGCAGGATAACAGGCTGAACTGGATGGACAAATGTCTTTTTTCGGCCTTATATACTATGTTAATCCATTATATATTGGTTTAGTTAGGATTAATAATAGTTCTTTAGGGTTATGGACTTAGTAATTAAGTTAATGCTTTTTATGTAGATTAATTACTTTATAGTGTTCATGTTTTATATTACTGTTGTGTGTTGTACGTTCTTTGTTGACAGTTGCATAGTTTTTACACCAATTTTTTAGATAAATATTAATATTGTTTTGGGCACTTAAATTTTTTAGTCTAAGAAAATTTTTATATTTTGGATGCTCTTTACATCTTAATTAAATTGTATGCCTCGTTTAGATACTTTACAGAAATCAGTACACCAGTAACATCAGCTAGCTGTAAAAAAAAATTACGAGTATTTAATTAGGGTCCGTGTGTTTGGACTGAGTGCCCAGACAGATATAGTGGCACAGGTCACTCCCGTACTCCATCAAGCCTTTTTAATAAAGTTTGGATTAAGAATGCTGTTCTTTTCAAGTGTGGACAGGAGATATGAAAACTGAACCTGCAGAGAAATGAGCATGGTCTCTGACAGACCCTAAAGAGTGGTGATATACTAATATTTTTGTTACACTTCTTGGAGCGAACGCAAAGTGGGGAGTCTGAATAACAATTAGAGGTTGAACTTGAACTTGTTTATAATTATTTTCTTGAATAAAATCTGCCTGTGGTGATGACTAAACTCACACCTGTATGTGTGTGGGGACATTTTTTAAATTAAAACATCAACAGAATATATTTACCCTCCTGGCGGGGGGTGGTCACCACCTCGTCGTCCTCCTCCTCCTCCTGGACCTGAACTGCCTCAGGTGGGCAATGGGCCTGATGCCCTGATGGTCCTGGCTGCTCCTCTTCCTGCTCCTCATCCTCCATCATCTCCTCTTCCACCACCTTCTTATTAGAGCGCACTTTTGGAAGAGTAGCCCCTGTAATGAACAAATGTTACAAAAATTCCAAGATAAACAAGCAAAGCAAAAAAAAAAAAAAACGGTACACAAATTAATCTATGGTGGGATCTGGATGGGATAATGATTACCCCTATGTTTGATTTCACATGATTTTGTGTTTGATGAAACTATGAATGAAGTCTTTCAGATGGTTTACAGTTGAGTATGTTAATAGCTAGGATGAGGTACCGGGGGGTATTGGTTCGCAAGGTACTGTTGCAGGGTTATTCCAATGAGGTGGACCAAGTCAACTGTTTTGACATTGGATAAGGGTTTACATCATATATCTGTATCTCGCTGTGAGTGTATGTATATATTGTAAAGGGATAATCAGCTATGTGTCCCAGCATTTACTAAATCCATGCTGGAGAACTTTTAGGCAGAAGAGAAACCAAACTAAATTATTTATTGCAAATTTCCAACGTTACCATTGTACCTGAATACCAGTATAGTCTGTCTTCCACACAATTATCATTTTGCTCTAACAGCTGCCTACATTCAATATGCTGACTGTGCTGTTAATAGTGTGCCTGCCAAGCTGTATGGTAGGAAATGTCTAAAGCCGATTAGTACGCCTTAGACCTTTTTAAGGGTATGCGGCCCACAGAGAGGGCTCTGAGCGCCGCCTCTAGCACCCGTCCCATCGGTTCGACACCACTGAACTAAGTTATCAGTTGTAAAGGGATAGAAATACTTATTTGCATAACTGAACACATAAATAACAATAGGTGGGTTATAGAAAATTAATGTAAGCATCGTACCTGGACAGTTTTTGTCTCTGACCTTTTTTTAATAAGATCCATCTTATGCCTTTTTAAGTCCGACCATTTTTTAAGATAAGAATCTTTAGTATGCTTCTTTCCATTCTTATTCCATAAAGCCTGGGCAATTCTCAGAATTGCCTATTTTTCTCCCCGACAAGTACGGTCGTTGTAGCCCTTTTCCAACATATTCTGCAATATACCAATTAAAGGATGTAATCTCAAAGTTGTAAAATACAATTATTAGTAATTATAGTCATCTCAACCATAAAAAAAATATAATTTAATATGAAAATGGTAAACAAGTACATATTTATATAGTTCCCTATGGAACTATATAAAAGTAAAGTAATAATAAAAACATTTTTATTCAAAGCAACTATAAGAATTAAACTCCACAGTGGATGCCACTTTAACAGTGACTTTCAACAATGGCCTCCCATGTAACAGTGACCTTGACAGAGTCCGCCCGTTTAATTGTGACTTTGACAAAGACCTCCCCTTTAACAGTGACTTGAACAGTGGCTTTCCCTTTAAGAGTCACTTGAACAGTGGCTTCCCCTTTAAGAGTCACTTGGAACAGTGGCCGCACCTATAACAGTGACTAGAACAGTGACCGCCCCTTTAAGAGTGACTTGGAACAGTGGCCGCACCTTGGACTTGGACAACAGCACAGTGACATACTTTTTCCGGTAGAATTACTTACAGTGATCAGATATTCCAGCTCTTCCTCACCGAAATTGCTTCTTGCCATTTTCTTTCTTCTGTCTGTCGCTCTAATCGGTCTCTCTCCACTCTCTATGCGATCCTAGTCACGCCCCTACAGACGTACGCGCGCACGCACGCTCACGATTATTTAAATTACGTTTTATCGAGATAACGAACCAAACATAGTAGACTGTATAGGCAGGCAAATTTCATATTGGTACCTTGCTCTAAGTTGTATTCGCGTACGAATGAAACTTATTGATATTGAGCCAAACACTAGTAAATTAGACTGTTGTATTCGCGTACGTAGCTGTCATTATCGCGTAATGCGATTGTAACTTATATTCCATATTCGTTAATTCTAGCCTAATATGGAATATAGCAGGTCCAAGTTGAAATCGCAATTCGATTATTATAACTTGAATTAATCGCATGGCGATTTCAACTAAGCACTGCTATATTCCATATTAGGCTAGAATTAACAAATATGGAATATAGCAGTGCTTAAGTTGAAATCGCAATTCGATTATTATAACTTGAATTAATCGAATTGCGATTTCAACGTAATTCTCAAATCCGACAGTACATTCTAGTATATGGAGACGTTCCCATGGTGATGGGGACGCTCCATGAGCACGGAAGTCGGCAGAATCGCAATTCGATTATTATAACTTGAATTAATCGAATTGCAATTTCAACTTGGACCTGGTTTAGTTGAGACCCAGCAGCAGCATCAAGTTGAAATCGCAATGTGAGTAATATAACTCGAAGTTATCGCATGGCGATTTCAACTTAGTACTGCTATATTCCATATTCGTTAATTCTAGCCTAATATGGAATATAGCAGTGCTAAGTTGAAATCGCAATTCGATTATTATAACTTTAATTAATCGAATTGCGATTTCAACTTTTTACGTATATTCTTAATATTGCTCTAACTTCATCTTTTAGAATATTCATAATATTCTAAAAGACGAAGTTATAGCAATATAACGAATATTCTAAAAGACGAAGTTAGAGCAATATTACGAAATTTCGTAAAATACACAGATTGTAATTTAGCTAATATACTGCTTAACAAAACTTAAGTTCAGAAGAGGCAAAAAAAAAAAAAAAAAAAAGATTATAGCACTATATTAGCTAAATTACAATCTATACGTGTATTTTACGAAATTTCGTAATATTGCCCTAACTTCGTCTTTTAGAATATTCGTAATATTCTAAAAGACGAAGTTAGAGCAATATTACGAAATTTCATAAAATACACATATTAGCCTAGCCATAGTCAATTAGTCTATTAGCCTAGCCATAGTCAATTTCGACGAATATATCACGAATATTCACGAAATCGAATATGACACCTCCCACTCATCACTAGTCTGGATTTGGGTACCCTTTGAAAAGGCCCCAGGCCCAGCACAATGCTGTCCTCTAGAGTTTCTGGCTTATTTTGGGATAAATACTCAAGAACCTGACAATCAATCAGGTCTCGAGTACTTGAACAGGAAACAGGCTGAGGAGGATTCCTTTTCCGTTTTGAACCCCTTGTGGTAATGTCTGCCTGTGGATGTGGGACCTTGGATGTTCTAATCTCTAGTGGTGGTGTCACAGCCATTAGTGGAGTTTGAGCTGGAGAGGAGGGCTCCTGTGGTGACATCACTAGAGTGCTTTCAGCAGACTGTTGGCTTGCTGCAGGCTCATCTTCGAGGCTGTCGATGGTCCTTTATAAGAGAATAAAATTAATAGAAATATATTTATGTGGATTGGTAATTAGTAAATGTATAATCCCAAAAAACGACAATATTACAACTTACGGTCTCATCTCAAAGATCGGCTTCAAAAATAGTATTGCTGTGTGTAGAGATAGGTCTTCTTTTTCTTTCCACCGCTTTCGCCACTTTTGCCTTTGCGTGCTGTTTCTTCGCACTGGACTTGATCCTGGCAGGAACGCCATCGGGTCTTAAGATTTTTTTACTGTGATTCAAATAAAAAAAAATTTAAATTAATATAAATGTTTGGGCTTTTTTGTTAGAAGATAAAAAAAAAAAAAAATAGAGGATGTCAGCTTGATTTAATGTACATGCATGCAGTGTCTAGCGCGTGCAGGATGCTCAGAGAAGATTTCAAACTTCTGTGAGGATGCTGCACATGCTATATACTACATACATGTAGACTAGATCAAGCTTACATCATGCTCGTGTACTAAGAAAATAAGTGCACGATGCTCAGAGAAGATTGCAAACTTATCTGAGCATGCTGCACATGCTAGGAAACCTAAACCCAATTTAATTTCAAATTAAAAATTTTGCTAGAAATATTAAAATATAAGTCCTTTTATGGACTTTGGCATCTCCCTTTGCCCACTTGCCCGGCATAAGGATTTCAGCAACTTCGCACCACGACCTATCCTTGCAAACACGGTCGTGGTACAATTCTGAAAGAGTGTCCCACAACTCAATTCTCTCCTGGATCATAACTATCTTCTCCACAGAGAAAGCCATGTCAGACAACTCATAAACTGACAGCCAAGTCACAAAATGTTTTTTCTGTCTGAATTTGCCCAGACAGACCTGTCTGATAATGTATCCATTTTTATTTGGGGCTGGGTCAATACAATTACGGACATTGATCCTCAAAAATGCGGATTACATACGGAAACATTTCCATTGTAATCCGCATTTTTGCGGACCCATAGACTTGTATGGGTGCACAGAACGTTTTATGCGGACAAGTATAGGACATTGAAGTTTATTTTTGCGGACCCGCAGTACGGAATAACGGATGTGGACAGCACACAGTGTGCTGTCCATCTTTTGAGGGCCATAGAAATGAATGTATCCGCAGACCTTCTGCAAAATTGTGAAACGGGTAGGGATCCGTACATACGGTCGTGTGAATGGACCCTTAGTGTGATAGAAAGTGATTTGCACCAACACATCTCTAGGCACTTCCGTTGGCAAACCTTTAGGTTTTGGTAATCTATGAGCTCTATCAATAAAGAGTTCTGTTTGGGGGGCACTAGGCAACAAGATTATAAAGAAGTCGATCAGGTAATTATAAAGTTGATCTGGCTTTACAGTTTCTGTAATTCCACAAAATCAGATATTATTGCGGTGGGAGCGATCTTCCAAATCAATCACTTTTGCTAGTTATTCATCTCTTTCATTTGTAGTGTCCACTAGTTCGCCGTGATCTTTTGCAAATTCAGACATTTTTGTTTTCTAAGCGAGACGTGCGCTTTCCAATTTCCACCATTTCGTTTTGCAGGGATGTCAGCATGGCGCGAAAATCTGCCTGCAAGGACGTTCACAGATCTCCCATTAGGGCTTTTAGGAAAGACTCTGTGACCGGTCTGTCAGGCCCTGTGCTGCTGCCAGCAGGGTAAGGCTGAGTATATATTCTTTATATGAGAAATCTCTATAATGCTGTTCCATCGAGAGAACTTGCCCTTGGGGACTCCCAACGTTCACATAATGCTGCCCAGGCAGGGTATTATGACAAATGTGTGATGCCGCCATATTTCTCCCCATTATGCTTTCTAAGATGCGCTGCCCCAATGGGGCAGGGGAGGGAATATGATGTGATATGATGTGATATTGTGGGACCTTGTGTGGTCAGCATCTGGAGCTGGTTACCTGCAGGGGATTGTGGTGCCCTCGCTGGCTCCTCAAGAGACCGCTGCACGCTGCTACCGCCGCCATCTTGATTTGCACTGGCAGCAGGAAAAAACACTGTCAATTTACCGGAGGTCGCCTTTTTCCTGGTCTTTGTCATCCTCAGATCTGTCAGGGCGACGATTCTTTTATGTGCAGTGGACTTTAGTTAAGTTCTGTAGGCTTTGTGCCGCTGTCTCAGCTCTGAAGCGCCGGAGCCGAGCTTAAGTACGTCTCACTCCATGCACTGCCGCTCCCAGGCTCCTTTTAATAAAAACAGTTTTTTTTATCCAAAGGGTCCCTTTGTACCCCCATATCATCAAAGGGAAGGGACGTTTTCCTAGAGACTTTAGATATAGCCACATCTATTCTATGCGCTTTATCCCAAGTAGCACAGTCTTCTTCTTTAAAGGGATATTTTCATTTAATGTTTTTAGAAATATAATCTTTTCTGTTAGGTTTCTTCTACTCCCCCTCAATTAAGGCTGATACATTTTTATTTACCGGAAATGCCCTATGGTGTCTGGATTTTAAACTGCCAAACATGACATCCTGAATGGACTTTGGTTCTTTTATCTCTTCTATGCCTATTGTGGATCTTACGCCTTTTAAAAGTATATCCATATCTTCCATTGGAAAACATGGTTTGCCACTATCTCACCTTCCTCATAAGAAGATAGGGACGAATTTTCAGAATGCCAATATAAGGTGGAGTGCATTTCATCTTCTTCAGAATCAGATGAAATAAACTCATGTGTGGTATCTAATCGCCTTCATTTGGAATCTCTTGTACCGGGCGCTCTTTTTGAAGATAGAGAGGAATTGACTTCTGATCTGACCAACGTCTGAAGACACATAAAATGACGGCGATTCCTCAGCCACTGTTCTATCAAAGCAACTTTCACACATCTTCTCCCACTCAAAACAGATTTACAAAGACCACACTCTTTATTCTTCTTTTTAGAAACCACCTTCCTATGCTTTGCCTGAAATCACATTTGGGTATAAGGGTATCAGAAGGGAAGCAGGACTCAATATGCCCCAGAACACTCACCCCTCAGAGGTACCAGGGCTGGGAGGGGGACCTGGATGTGCTTCTCCTCCTCCATGCTTCCCACCAGACCGCCAAGCCAGAACTCTGATCAGGACGCCGTCCTCCTGCTTACAGAGCGCCCTTCTCATAGGCGCTCTGTCATGACGTCACCGCGTCCTGCACTGCACGCTGTTCTGCATGCTCCACATGCTTTCAGTGGCCCATCTCCTTGCCGGAAGCTCCTCCTCCCCCTGTGGCCAGGAAGTCTGTGCCTGTAGCGCATCAGCGATGCCGCCAGGCACACTGCACTCCAGCACCCAAGACGCTCCCTCCGGAGGCTTGCTGTGCCTCTGCCCGTCCCCAGCAGCGCACAAATAATGCCGCTTCTAACCCCCAGGGACTGCAGGTATGCCCAAGGAAAAAATAAATAAAAATCATCCAGCCTAGAAACTGGGGCAAGCATAGGAGCACCACCAGGGGGAAATGACACTAAATTGTCCCGACTATTTCACCTTTCACCCTATTACTCCTCTGCCAATCCCTCCACTGGCCCCCCATTGCCCAGCGAACTCACTTCAAAGTACTCACCAATACATACAAGGCCTTCCATAACCTGTCCCCCTTTCCTGATACACCCCCACACGCACTCTCCGATCCTCACAAGACCTCCTTCTCTCCTCTTATCGCCTCTTCCCACAATCGACTCCAAGATTTCTCCCATGCATCCCCCATACTCTGGAACTCGCTACCCCAACATATCAGACTCTCACCTACAGTGGAATCCTTCAAAAGAAATGTGAAAACCCACCTCAGACAAGCCTACAACCAGTGCCCCTGCTGCCTCTATACCGCCATGACCAGCTTCACCCTCACCTACTGTGTCCTTCTCCCATACCATGTAGATTGTAAGCCCTCACGGGCAGGGCCCTCTCTCCTTCTGTACTGGTTTGTAACCCGTCTTGTTTATGATTAGTGCAATTGTCTGTATTATGTATGTATACCTCTTATCATATGTACAGCGCTATGGAATGAATGGCGCTTTAATAATAAATAATAATTGGGAGGAGCGCGTCTGCCCTTTTTATTCTGCAGGTTTCCTGTCTATGGTGGGCAGATCCTCTTTCTCGTCGTGCTGTCGCGGGTGAAGGGAAAAAAGTAGTGCCCTTCTGGATTGCGGACCCGCTGTTTGTGGGCCGCAATACGGCTGTGGCGAGGTGCATGAGGCCCAAGGGTGAAAAACCACCTGTTCGTCCTCCATTTAACATTTCCCATATACTTAAATAGAATTTTGCCTAAAAGACAGCGGGAAAAAAAAAAAAAAAAAAACTGCCATCACAAACCCCTCAGAAATGTCAGGGAAAAAAAATAATAAAAAGAAAAAACTGCCATCACAAACCCCTCAGAAATGTCAGGGAAAAAAACTAAAAAACTGTATGACTCTGGTCAGAACAAGTTATCCCCCACGAATGGGATAGATGATGGACCAGATTTATCATTAGCTCAAGTCAGAATAATTGAGTGAAAAAGTCGCAAATTTTTGCGCAATCATTAAAACTGCGCAAAAATTTGCGACTTTTTTCTGCTCTGCACAATGCTCGCCAGTTTCCTGAAAGTGGGCGTGTTTTCTTATGTAAATTAATCTCTAAACAGATTTACTATTGAGACTATTTAAAAAGTCGCAAAAAATTACGCAATTTCACTCCAGTGAGGACCATGCTTATCTTATGAGACTTTTTAATAGAACATGCAACTTTTTAGTAAAGACGTGCAACTTTTGTAAAGCTGCTTACTGACGGATAAACTGCTACCGTCAAACCACATTTATTACAGTCTTAAAGGGCCGATCATAAATCTGACTTGGCTAAAACTGACTTTAGCCATATGTGAAAGTGGAGTGAGCTGTCATCAGAGTCATGATAAATCTGTCCCGATAACTTTTAGATCAGTGGAGGTCCCCCCCCACCGATTATGAGAAAGGGGGAGTTTGAATAGATGGAGATAGTCGAGTGCGTGCTGAGGGTGAGATGTCCAGCAGTCCAATACGCGGTGCGTTTTTTATATGCCTTTCTTTACTTATCTATTATTCATTAAAGAAAAACACATCTGCTAAATGCAGCAAACAGGACTATTGCAAAAATACCAAAAGCTGCATAGGCCCAAATGCAACCACACTGTGTGAACAGGGGTTCATAGTAACACGGTCATTTACATGTGCACATTTCCCCAAGTTCTTGCAACAGAAGAGATTCGACACCCTCGTATGAATAGATTGTAAGCTCATATGGACAGATCTCTTGATGCTAGAAATGATATATATATATATATATATATATACACACGCATTATATATCTCTATATATATATATATATATATATATATATATATATATATATATATACACACACGCATTATATATATATACATATATAGTTCTTCTATCTGTATGGTGCATTATATTTGCTAGTCACCAGTCTGGTGATGTACAGCGCTACAGAGGAGGAGGGCGCTATAACAATCTCCACACATTTCTGAAAGTCACAACTTATACTACCACTTGAAGACGTCTGTGGAAATGATCGCTCAACACGCAGGTAGGCAATGGAAGAAACCTATAGACTGGCCTGGTTTCCCAGCAGGCCCCGGGGTTACCAAGGTAACGCAGCTCCCAGTTCTCCCTCCTCCTCCTTCTCCCATGATGCACCGGGCTAGCTCCAAGTCCCCCCAGTGCGCCGCCATGTTGTCGGAGTGATAGGCAGCGGCAGGGAGACGGCTCCGGGGGCTGAGAGAAATACTGACCTAATCCGACTCCATCCTCCCGCTCCGCCCGTGAGTATTGCGTCCACATGAGCACCGGACGGTGCCGCCGCCTGAACCCCTTCTCCAGATGGTGCTATTTAGTGCGTTTAGCGCTCCGGAAGGGGGAGACGGGTGTTAGAAAAGGGGCCGGTCTCCGGCTATGGTTCCTCCCCCTGCCCATGTTTTGAGGCCTCTATTGTTACGGGAGCAACCGGGGGCGCCGCGAATTCCCGCGAGTACGTGCACCGAAACTGGTCAGATGTGACGTAAAGGCCTGGGAGAACCGATGTCCGGGGCGCGGGGCCTCCTGTGCCGGGCTGTGAGGACGGGCTCTCCGGAGGCGGAGGCCCCGCACTGGCCGGTGCAGGACGTGGAATGTGCTCCGCTTCTTTGTATACGTGTGCCTTGTGCTTCTATTGTACGGCTCGGGTGGGGGTGCCTGGAGGTGGTGAGGCAGCTGACTGGAGGAGGGGGCAGGTAGTGTGCCTTCTCTGCCAGGAGATGGGATCTATACATTCCTTTGTTATGATCTCTTGTGTATACAGAACACCAACATACACCGCAGCGCTGTACAATGACAGGAAGTGGTAAGCGTCCCACATGTTACCGTAAAACTAAAACCAGGAAACAAAAGGCCCTGCCCACCCTCTGTATGCCCCCGTTCACACCGAACATTCACTTGTCTTGGTCGGGTGTGCCGTCGTTGCTCGTCAGTAGCCTCTTTCTCACCCTAGGGTCAGGTGGGCACTGCGCCTAGGGAGTAGCCGCTGGCTACTAATTTTTCAGCTTGTTACCCCATTGAAAGTTCCTATTGGGTTTTATTGTCCCCGCCATATCGTGGTCTAACAGTTAGCGCACCAAAAATTGGATGGGGAAAGTACGGGAGACGTTCCAGACTTTGGGGCTTAAATATGCAGCTTCCATCCTAAGGTTTTGTATATGGGAAGAAGTTGCTGGTTTGTGTGCGATTGCACACAGTAGGGTATTTGTTTGGCGCACAAAAGGACGACCTCAGACAGTGGACTTAGGTGAAGTAGCTGTTTTTATTGTTCAGTGGACAACGCGTTTCGGAGTTTATAACTCCTTTATCAAGTCTGGAGCGTCTGGTTGTGCTGGGAACAAGGTTTTGTATATGTCACACGTGGCACCTTTCTGGGCATAGTCCTCTGTACCTGTTCACCCACATTTTCCACTAAGGCGTCTATTACACGGCAGATTTCCTGTGATGACCGTCAGTACAGAAAGTCGCCCGATGCTCGTTTACCTGCATTTATTATAATGTTTTGTACATTGTGATTTTTTTTTATTTTGCATATGATTGTTCATCCATCACAAGTGACTGGCAGGTGCCCGTTTTCATGGGGGGGGGGGGGGTGCACTGGCGATGATTTTAGATTGCCATCAAAGGGGTGAATTACGGTATTATATGCTTTTACACTGCCCTATGATTGCAGATGGATGCGCAGGGGATTGGCTGTGATGTCATGCGACCGAGGACCACTGCGTAGTAGTGCCACCCATGAGCTGAATTGGGTCCCTGAGTCGCAGGTTGATGCCACCCCAGAGTTGTAGTGAATCCAACACTTTTGGATTTTTAGCAATTCTGGCGTCACCGCAATTTGCAGGTCGTGCTGTGCCCCCATTCAGTTCAGTGGCTGCACTGCTACACAGCGATCTTGATTAACTAAGATTGCCGCGTGCCCTGTCTCGAACGCCATAAAGGGGTATTCCGGTTCCACCAAATTATTCGTTATTTACTGGATAGAGAATAACTGTTAGATTGGTGGGTGTCCAACTGCAAGGACTCGCTCAGAGCCCAATAATGGGGTCCTGCGTTTTGGCATTCCAGTATTTGCACTGCCGTCCTGCTCGTACCATGGCCAGTACAGTGCTTGGCTATCTACAGCAATGCCATCTCAGACAGTGGCATGGAGTGCAGCTCTGTTCATGGGGGGCACAGAATTGGCAGGGGTTTCAGCCTCACTGATCTATATTTCTTTGAGAAATATGCCCCTGGGGGGTAATAGATTTGTAGTGGGAACTGCTTGAGAGTTATGTGAGCCCTATGAAGGGTGGGCCACTTTGGTATAGGACACGTGCGTCCTAGCAAACAGAATGAGTGTGACAGATGTGTATGTACGGGTGGTGGAGCCCAGTCATGAAGATGGCGGTGTACTGTGAAAAGGAAGTGTATTACTTCCAGTGGTTTCTGACAGTTTCATGTGCACCGTGCTTACTACGTGTTATTACTAGTGCAGGCCTGGACACATCCCTGGAGCCTCTTCTGCCACTGCTTTCTCGCTTTTTCAGTAGTTTTCTTTGCGTCGCTTGCAAGTTCTTATCTCCAGGACACTTAAAATTCCATTTTTGCTCCTACATGATTGTCTACCCTCAGTATATTGCGCTTGAGACCCCACTGCGGCCTTAAGTGTAGGTGTTGTGGGTGGAGACTGGAGAGGGTATACCATTGCCTCGGACGGGTGTGTCAGCTAGTGAGAGGAGTAAAAAATGCAGGGTACATTTTTAGGCTGTGTTCACAAGCGACTGAAAATCCACTGCGGATTTTGCTGCGTTTCCGCACTAAAGACCGTGACAAAAACGCACGTATTAGGCTCCTTTCACACGAGCGAGTATTCCGCGCGGGTGCAATGCATGATGTGAACGCGTTGCGCCCGCACGGAATCCGGACCCATTCATTTCAGTGGGTCTGTGTACATGAGCGTTGGTTTTCACGCATCAATTCTGCATTGCGTGAAAATCGTAGCATGTTCTATATTCTGCAATTTTTCACGCAACGCTGGCCCCATAGAAGTGAAAATCGCATCTGCAAGCAAGTGTAGATGCGATGCGTTTTTCACGAATGGTTGCTAAAAGATGTTGTTTGTATACTTTCATTTTTTTTTATCATGCACGTGCAAAGTGCATTGCACCTGCGCGATAAAAACTTTACGCAATCTCAGACAAAACTGAATGACTTTGTTTGCGAAATTACGCATTTTTCACTGAATTCATCCAGACCTAAGCCAAACACGCTTGACTACAAGGGGCCTTACATGCAGTTTTTATCGCGGAAACTTCATCGAATTTTACCCTTCCCCATTGCAACGGGAGAAATCCGCTGTATAAATTGACATGCTTCAGATTTCCAATTTTCCTTTGTATGCAGTGTGTGGATGAGCATTCAGAAATTCTCATCCACTTTGCTGGTACTGTACAGCACGGTAGATTTGCTGTACGAAAATGTGCCACAGGAAATCCGCCGCTAATCGACCACGCCCTGCCTAAAGGAATCCTATATTGTTGGGGTTATTAGTAATGCAACAAGTTGGACGGGTGACTTGTATGGTAACAGGATCCACTTGTCGGGGTCATGTATCAGTACTTAGTCATGGGAATTGTCACGTTTGTGCATTAGGTCCAACCTGTTGTTATGCTTTTTTTTTTTTTTTTTTTTTTTTTTTAATACTAACCTCAGTTTAACATGGGGGTTTTGTGCTGGTCAATTTTGGCACGGATGCCGCACCAAAGACCAGTCTGGTCACCAGCCCGGTTGAACCTACCTCCCATTGTTTTCAAGTGCACTCGCAGTGTACCTCCATTCAGTGGGGCTAATCCACAAGCAGATCTGCGGCGCTCAAATTACGAATTTCTACTATGCAATACAAGACATGTATTGCCATGTGAACTAGCCCTAAGGCCCCTTTTACACGGGCGAGTATTTCGCACGGGTGCAATGTGTGAGTTGAACGCACTGAATCCTGACCCATTCATTTCTATCGGGCTGTGCACACGAGCAGTGATTTTCACGCATCACTTTTGCGTTGCGTGAAAATCGCAGCATGCTCCTCTTTGTGCGTTTTTCACGGAACTCAGGCCCCATAGAAATGAATGGGGTTGCGTGAAAATCGCAAGCAAGTGCGGATGCGGTGCGATTTTTCACGCACGGTTGCTAGGTGACGATCGGGATGGAGACCCGATCATTATTATTTCCCCTTATAACATGGTTTTATAAGGGAAAATAATAGCATTCTGAATACAGAATGCATAGTACAATAGTGCTGGAGGGGTTAAAAAAATAATTTAACTCGCCTTATCCACTTGTTCGCGCAACCGGCATCTATTGTCTTCATCTGTGAGCAATAGGACCTTTGACGTCACTACGCTCATCACATGATCCATCACCATGGTGATGGATCATGTGATGGACCATGTCATGAACGCAGTGACATCATTAAAGGTCCTATTCCTCACAGATGAAGACAGAAGAGATGCCGGCTGCGCGAACAAGTGGATTAAGGTGAGTTAGATTATTCTTTTTTTTTAACCCCTCCAGCGCTATTGTACTATGCATTCTGTATTCAGATTGCTATTATTTTCCCTTATAACCATGTTATAAGGGGAAATAATACAATCTACACTACAACTAACCCAAACCTGAACTTCTGTAAAGAAGTTCGGTTCTGGGTACCACAGTCGGTTTTTTTATCACGCGTGTGCAAAACGCATTGCACCCGCGCAATATAAACTGAATATTGGAACGCAATCTCTGTCAAAACTGACTGTTTTTGCGTTCCTACTCGCTCTGTTTTGCCGCAATACACCGGGCCGGAACCGGACCTAATCCGGACACGCCCGTGTGAAAGAGGCCTAAGGGTAGGTTCACCCGTGGCAGGTTTTCTAGTGGCAGAATCGGCTGAAAGTTTCCCCCCTCTACATTGAGTGGAATGATGTCACCTGGTAAAGATCTGTAGCAGGAATTGGCATGTCTCAGATATAAAAAGCACACCGCAGGCTTATTTCCCCATGGACTTTTTATTTATTTTTCTGCTTTTTATTATTTATTATCTTTTGTAGATTTATTGTGCTCAGATTTACAGCAATTCTGCTACATACCCTAAAAATGTCAGTTACACCCATGTCCCTTCACTTGAGAATATTCTTGGGGAGCTCCAGATATTTGAAGGTCTATGAGGAATATGACATGCGGGACACAGGGTGTTTTGCTTTTTGTCTACCTTTCACAACTGCCACTTGCTGTAGCTCTTGCTGTTTTTTCAGGCGTCTTCACATCCCCTCTAAAGGGAAAGGCTTGAAGAAAGCACGAGTTGGTGAGCATACTGGAGTCATTTACTAAAGTGCGCCATTTCACAAGCTGGTCTTTGTAAAAACCCGATGGAAGATCTGCCTGAGTTATTAAGAGATGAATGCCTCTTAATCAGTTTATCGTATCTACTGCTGTTCATGCGCCAGAACAAAAACCCACTCCAGATTTCTGGTGTAATGTGCGCCACTTTTCTGCCACACGTTATTAAATTACTTGGACTCTCACCTGCAGCCGGCTTCCTTCATCCCACTTTATGGAAAAAAGGCGCTGATGTTTGACTTTTTCACGCCAAAAAAAACGGATAACCGTACATGACCCCAACTTTGTGAAAAGAATGGCAGGAAAAACACCACAAAAAACGTGGCAGAGACATGGGTGGCAAGGAGAAAAGCTGCTTGCAATTATCCTGCTGTTTACTGGCAAATTCATGTCTGTGGAGACCTGTACGCTTACTTTTTTGTGTGTTTTATGTGGCAGATTGTGTTTATTTTGCTGCCCAAAAATAACTTTAGGAAATATTTGAGACCAGGATTTGATCCTTACTGTTGAGTTCAGCTTAGTGGTAGTCCGGGTCTGAACCACGAATGTGTTTGTGAAGCGTCTTCCAAACCACTTCTCATCCGTGTGTAAAATACCAGAAGAGACCAACAAGCCCATAAAATCCTGTCTGTTCCATGACAAAGGACTTGTGTGACGTTCTGTCACTGGCTCCTCGGTAACGCTGCAAATTGCTTTAATAAGGAGTGTATTTAATTTTTTTCAGTTTTTTTTAAAACTTAGGAGCCATATAAATAAAGACCTTTGATCAAACTTGTCATTGGTGCAGTCGTGTGACTCTCCTGCACTTTATTCTCATTTTATTGTAATTAGTCACAACCTACCCACTGAGACTAGTAGAAGGCCCCTAACTAATGTCACTTACCTACAACTTAAATTTTTTATTATTTGCATGTCTCCTTGTCTGACAATGGTCAGGACCTCTCTTGCCATTAACATAATTGGGTCAGCTGCCATGTCTCTTCCATGTATGCCCAGGGTGTTCACCGATACAGGATGTCATTGACGCCTGGGGAGAAGAAGGCATCAAACCGTGCAGGTCTTTCAGACAGCTTGTCACTTTTTTTTTTTTCTTATGCGGCCATTGTAAGTATTTTTTCTAATTAGTGCTTTTGCATATTGATGTGGCTTTCTGGGATCTGGGTAGGAGCCCTTCTCACCTCCATAAACCGTCCCACCAGCATTTATAACACACTGTCTGTACTCACCGGAAGTGCAGTAGAGAAAAAGTAGAGCATTGCTGCTGTTATGGGTCCTGCTGAGTTTTGGGGCTCATTCACACGACCGTGCCCGGTCTGAGAAACAGTCCGTGTGTCACCACATCTCGAGGACTGACCCGAAACCACTGCATCATGGGGCCAGATTTATCATTCGCTCAAGTCAAAATAATGGAGTGAAAAGGTTGCACGTTTTTTCGCAATCGCTAAAACTGCACAAAATTTTGCGACTTTTATTGGCTCTGCGCTATGCTTGCCAGATTTCTGAAAGTGGGCGTGTTTTCTTATGTAAAACTCTAGACAGGTTTACTATTGCGACAATTTAAAAAGTCGCTAAATAATTGCGCAATTTCACTCCAGTGAGAACCAGGCTTATCATATGCGACTTTTTAATAGAACATGAAACTTTTTCGTATAGCCGCTTACTGAAGTTACTGAAGGATGAACTGCTACCGTTAAACCACATTTGTCACAGTATTAAAGGACCATTAATATATCTGACTTAGCCAAAAGTGACTTTGGACATATGTAAAAGTGGAGTAAGATGTAAGTGTAATGATACATCGGTCCCATAGTGTCTTATGATGGTCTGTTGAGGTCAAGGGAGTTTCAGTTGTTCCGGGAGAGGTGGTTGACACATGGACTGAGCATGGTTGTGGGAATCAGCCCTTACTGTTTTGAAGCTGGTGACACCGGTTGTGTTTTGCGAAGAAAAAAAAATGTACCACTAAGAATTTGTTTACAGGGATTTTCTGGCATTTGATAATGATGACCTATCCTAAGGTTTTTTTATATGTCCCTTAGCACTGTATGGACGGTGGTAGTGAATATGCGGTTACTCTGCCTTCACTGCGGGGGCGCCGTCCTGGAGATAGGTGTGGGACCCATTGTTATCTGATGTTTTTGGCATATAGTAGCAATATGTCATAAATGTGGAGTCCAGTCCCAGAGAATACAATGTTGGGTTATACTGATTACTGCCCTGTTCACACTGATGCAGTGGCGACGCTAGGAATAATATATGGGGGGCACTAATCATTTTCACCACTTAATCATACTACTGAAAAAAACTAAAAAAGTAATATATAAATAAGATAACAAAATACGAGAGTATTGCAGTATGCAGGGATACCTTTTTATTGTACTAACCTAATACTTAAAAGACGAGCTTTCAAGAGTTTTTCTTTCTTCCTCGGTATTGCTTGAGACCTGAGAGAGAGAAACACTCAAACTTTTCTTTATAGTTTAAAACAGTTTCAGCAAACACCAGGGCTGTGTAAATAATCCCATATGTCAAACATGTCACTAAAGACGACCAATGAAGAGACGCTCACAGGTTTATTCACAAGAGGGTGAAGAGTTTGGAGAAGGGAACAATCTAGGACAACATAACTGAATAGGAAAATGAGCTGAATTGGAGAATTTATTTCAAATCAGCTGTGTTGTCCTCTATTGTTCACTTCTGACTTCTCCAAACTCTTCACCCCTATGTGCACATTTGAGGGCAATTTGTTTATCATTGTATTATACTTATTTTGGGCTTTTTTTTTTTTTTTTTTTTCTTCTATAGCAGGGGTCAGCAACTCCCAGCATGCTCCATTCACTTATATGGGAGTCCTGAGAACAGCCAAGAAAGTGTGCATGCTGGGCATTGTAGTTTCACCACACCCAGACTGCTGAAAATTCACTTCCAGGGCATCTGCAGACTGTTGCTTCCCCCCCCCCCCCTTCTCACCGAATCGTTCCGATATGCATTCTGAAGCTCATAAAAACTAATTTAAAGAGAATGAACCTTAGTGACACGGCCTCTGTTTCTAGACTGTTTTTAGGACTTTCTGCCCGCCATGCAAAAAGGCCTGACAAAGAGGGAGTTAGCGCCAAGGCAGTAAACGGAACATATGGAGTGATCGCATCCAGAAAACCATAGCATAGTCGCATATGATGAAAGTGCTTCTTGAGCTTTATTTAAGCAGATCAGAAGCTTCATTATTATGTTGTGTCGTTAGAGTAATTGGAGGTGACCTGTGTGATCAAATTATATGTCAAATGTGCGCGTCCTATCTGGCTTCATGTGACGTCTGAACAGGTATTATGAAGCAACAAGGCTAAAATCGTGTGGAGCGCTCACCTCCTGTGAACAGGCGTCTATTCTACTGCCCCCTCTTCCAAAGCCACTTTAGCCAATGTGCGTCAGCTGGAGATTTATGGAAGCTTTGGATTACTGAAAACAGCCGTGCACACAGTGCTTCTAACTGTTAACCCTGCTTGAAGTTAATTGACAAGAGATACTATTTGCCAGTAGAAAATAAAATCAGTCATGTAATAGCAAAGAAAAAAACTAATCTGTATTTTAAAGCAAATGTAAAAAAAAAAACCTTTAGCTTTGCCCACTTCAAGATGGTCTGTTCTTCAAGTGGCCATCACGAGGGGATCTAGTAAAAGCTAGGTCACATTTCTAGCTCTGTAGCCTGTCAGCAGCAACACTAGAGGCTCATGCACACGTGCAGGTGGCATTCGTGCTGACAGCGGACTGCACCTGCAGTGAAGACTGACTGATTGGCCCAGATTTACTACATGGTCTGCCACAAATCTGTCTAAAAACAAGAATTTGGCGCATCTAGGGTTTCTACACTTTTCTGACATGCACAGCAAGGGGAAGTGCCTAAGATGCGTCATTTTGCCCCAAAATTGCGCCACAATTCTGGTGACAGTAAGCCAACCAATGGGCAGACTAGATGGGCCAAATGGTTCTTATCTGCTGACACTTTCTATGGTATAGAGCGAGTGTAAGGCTCCATTCACACGTCCACAATTGTGGTCCGCATCCATTCCGCGATTGTGTGGAACGGGTGCGGACCCATTCATTTTCTATGGGGACGGAATGGATGTGGACAGCACACAATTTCCGGAGCGCACCGCCGATATTTCCTTTTTGTGGCTCCGGAAAAAAATATAACATGTCCTATTCTTGTCCGCAATTGCGGAAAAGAATAGGCATTTCTATGGGGGTGCCGGCCGCGTGTATTGTGGATCCGCAATACACTACGGACGTGTAAATGGACCCTAAAGTAGTGTCCATCCCTGCACCACATTGATCATCCAGCCTGAGTCTCTGTGATAAATGAGGTGCAGATCTAGACAGCCATAGTTTTGGTCTGCATCTGATCCTTGATTTTTGTGGATCAGATGCAAACACATTCATTTCAATGGAGCCGCAAAAGATGTGGACAGCATTCCCGTGTGCTGCCTTCATCTGTAAGTCCATTCTGCTGCCCCCACAGTGGTACTGACCATTTTTGTAATATACCTTAACTACTGAAATCGTACATTTCTATTAGAAAAATAGCTGTAAAGTGACCCACTATGAGCCTTGGCAATGCTCCTCTGTCTTCTGTTTACATAACACAGTCAGTATGGAGCAAGTCTCCACATTTATGTAAACAGAAGCGCGTTGCTAAGGCTCAAAATGGGCCATTTTACAGATATTTTTCTAATGTACGATTTCAGTAATTAAGGTATGTTACAAAAATGGTCAGTACCACTGCCCCTATCAATTACAAAAATAAAAAAAAAGACCTTTACACTTTAAGCATTTTTATTATTTTTGTGGTCTGTTACTTGGTGTTTTTGCCTAATGCTTCTTTCATACTTGCGGTATAGTTCCAGGAGAGAACAGCCTGCCGGAGCTCTCTGGTTCCAGCATTGTCGGATGCTACTGCAATGCCCATCGGCGCATTTTGTCCAGCCGAATCGCGGCATATTTGCTGTGCAGTGGCCAGATCACAGCTGGACTCCATTATAGTCAATGGGGTCAGTGGGCTTTGAAGTAACATCCGGCAATGCCATATCCAGAGAACTCTGACAGGCTGTTCTCTACCAGAGCTATATTGTAGCCTTAATAAAATTGAGGGGGATTTATCAAATCTGGCACGCGTCCTCCCGCAGGTCGCGCACCTAGAATGAGATCTACACCAGCTCATGGCTAGCTAGCGTACATTTTCATTTATCATTTCAATCAGCCTCTGTATTGTGGTACACACCATTTTTGTGCTCTGAACCATAGCATATAGTAGAATTTTACATTTCTGAGGTTCTCCCATAAATGAACCGTAGTCAATAATCTGAAGAGATGCCTTAAAACAAATTACCACTGTGCCTGCTCTGTGATGACCAGGGCAAAGTTTGGCAAATATTTTCTCATGGTGTAATCCTAATACTAAGGTGTAATGCCAGATAACTTCCAAAGACAAGATCTGCTACGTGTATGTAAAACTGTAATGTGTATATCTGCAAGTTTGTGTGCGATTCTTTTATTCCAATTAAACCTAATAATGATACGTTAATGGTTGATGACCTCTGAATAACTTGTGTTTATTTCTCCTCCTGTGTAGGTGTTGGTGGAATGAGCGTTGCATGTGTCTTGAAGAGGAAAACAGTTCTCTGGCAGGACTCCTTTAGCCCCCACCTGAAACAGTACACAGAAGGCACCCTTAACCACAATATGCCCGTGGTCCTGACATCTGGACCGGTGGGCCAGCAGCAGCCACCACAGCACCCAACCCATTCTGCACTGGCTGCTGGTCCCCATGCTAGTCCCGTTGGCAGTTCGATGGGTGTGGCTGGACGCTCACAGGATGATGCCATGGTAGATTATTTTTTCCAGAGACAACATGGCGAGCAGTTTGGGGGCGGTGGAAGTGGTGGAGGTGGTTACAACAATAGTAAGCACCGTTGGCCGACTGGAGACCATATTCATGCAGACCATCAGGTAAGGTCCAGTGATGTTCATCAGGCAGTGTAAGATATATTTAATACGAATTGTATGCCTTGTAATCTATACTTGTAAGCATCCTAATTACTTATTAGACCTTCAAAAACATCCCTGTTACGAAAACATGGTTTCCTGCTACTAAAATGTCAGGTCTGGATGTGCTGCACCCTGGTCTCTACATCTGCATCTCACCCCAATGGTGAAGAAGAGACCTACAAATTGTAGTCTCAAACCAGAAAAACATTTAGGCCTTCACGTTTCCTGTCTGTTTGATGTTCATGGAAAATCCGTCTGTCACAGACCAAAGTAGTGTGTGCATCTCTGTAATTTTAAAACCACCAATGTTCAAACAAACGCGTTACAATCACTGAGTATGTGTGCTGTCTGTGGGAAATGTGGATAGCACACATCCATGAAAAGCAGAAATGTGAACGAGGCTTGATCACACTGGGAATGCAGAAAACATTCATACACTTATCAAAGTCTCTGGCAGACTGAACCCAGTTTGCATTGCTCTTATTCCAGCACGATAGGAAAGTGCTTTAAATGGCTCAGATTTGGTGCTTACTTTTGGTCCACTACATGCCAAGCGTATCTGATCTTTGAAGCTGGTTGCCATTCTTTCTGTTAGTTGACATCAGGGATCACAAGACCATGTCCATGGGCGTGTCAAAGCAGCAACATGGCCAATAATAGTGAAGTGTTTATGTATACTTGCTGGGTGGCTCTGGAACTGTATACTTGCTGGGTGGCTCTGGAACTGTATACTTGCTGGGTGGCTCTGGAGCTGTATACTTGCTGGGTGGCTCTGGAGCTGTATACTTGCTGGGTGGCTCTGGAGCTGTATACTTGCTGGGTGGCTCTGGAGCTGTATACTTGCTGGGTGGCTCTGGAGCTGTATACTTGCTGGGTGGCTCTGGAGCTGTATACTTGCTGGGTGGCTCTGGAGCTGTATACTTGCTGGGTGGCTCTGGAGCTGTATACTTGCTGGGTGGCTCTGGAGCTGTATACTTGCTGGGTGGCTCTGGAGCTGTATACTTGCTGGGTGGCTCTGGAGCTGTATACTTGCTGGGTGGCTCTGGAGCTGTATACTTGCTGGGTGGCTCTGGGGCTGTATACTTGCTGGGTGGCTCTGGGGCTGTATACTTGCTGGGTGGCTCTGGGGCTGTATACTTGCTGGGTGGCTCTGGGGCTGTATACTTGCTGGGTGGCTCTGGGGCTGTATACTTGCTGGGTGGCTCTGGGGCTGTATACTTGCTGGGTGGCTCTGGAGCTGTATACTTGCTGGGTGGCTCTGGAGCTGTATACTTGCTGGGTGGCTCTGGAGCTGTGGCAGAGAAGTGCCTCATGGGTTTGGTCAGATACAACAAGATGATGTGATACATACAGGATGGAAACAAACCAGAGTGATCTGTTTACAGGGTGAGAACGGGTTAGGAGAGGCCAAATTGGGGGCCTCTCCTTTATGGACACACTACTTCCCTTTTTAAATCCACTTCTGTTTTTGCTTCAAAAACTGCATTAAAAAACGTGACTGTGTGGCAGTATCCAAAGTCTGTGTAGTCGCGTACTTAATGGGGTGTGCCAGCCAGAAGCATTTCGCACCCGGTGACAGGTGAGAAAGGCTACATCAGTGGGTGATGAACTGCTAGGGCTCCTACAGATTGCCAAACAGGGCTCCCTTTCCATGTGTAGTCTGTGGCACTGATGGATAAAGCTGAGACATGCCTACCACATTTTCCAGAGATTACATTCCTACTAGAAATAATAAAAGAAACCTAATCGCAAACCGATTGTAGATGTGAGGAAGCACTCCAAATGTAGTGAACACGGGAAGATCCATTGTTCACCCAAATGCTTCAACAAGACTCTAGGGAGCAAGGCTGAAACATTGGTTATGTTTATGAAGAATCCTGACTTTTACCATGTTTGAGGTCCTGCTGCCCTAAGATAGTGTGCACCCAACTCTACAATTGGCTGTAACATAGTTTTCTTCAAGCAGCCCACCCAATGAGCGCACTTTGGTTCAGAAATGCCTACATGTGGACCCTATCAAAACTGATGCTAGTTGTGATATTATATAATAATGTAATGGTCTTTCTAATTGTTTAATGTTCTCATTGTGTTTTAGGTTCGTTCTATGGACGAGTTAAATCATGATTTTCAAGCCCTTGCACTGGAAGGAAGAGCAATGGGAGAGGTAAGGATTTCATCTCTGTGACCCACATAGAAGTGTTCTTTTCTAGATTGCAAAGCATTCAGAGATGGTTTTATCCAGTGGAATTTCCTTAAGAAAGCCACGTGTATAAAAAGAGATTACACATATATCAGCCATAAGTAAATAGAGGGTTTTATTGTTACAATGGCACTTCATGGCTCCACATGCTGACTGCTGTCTACCACCAAAATCCTCTACAATGGGCACATGAGCATCAGAACTAGACCAGAGAGTAATGCCAGTCACCTGGTCTGATAAATCGCATTTTCATTCACGGCAGTGCGTGTGTGCATGACTTAAATGGAGAAAAGTTGGCACTGTGGGGAGAAGACGGGCCAGTGGAAACTGTGTGATGTTCTGAGAAACATTGGGTCCTGGCATTCATGTGGATGTTATTCATATTCCCTTATGGCAGTGACCACGTTTTAGCATGATAGTGTGCTTTTCTTCTATGACAAAATTGTTCAGGAATGAGTGGAGGAACATAAGAGTTCAGTGTTGATGTGGCCACCATATTCCTCACATCTAAGTCCCATCAAGCATCTCTGGGATGTGCCAGAAAAACACATCCAATACAAGGAGGGCCTGCAACTTGACAACCAGATCTGCTGAGATTGCCTTGTTGCGAGATGGACACTTATAGGGCCAGTTCACACAACTGATTATTTTAACACCCATAAAAAAAAAATCTGTGCAAAAAACAATGGCTGTTCACCTTAGTGCAAAGCTTAATTTTCAACTTGAGGTTTTTGAAACAGATATGCACCGAAAAATGCATGGATTTACATGGAACAGTTTTTTTTTTTTCAGCTTCCTCAATAGGAGATTCAGTGCTGATTCCGCACTTCTTTTTTTCCATTTTATAAATGCTGCTTCCGGTTGAAATGAATGGGAGGCTGTTTTGAGGTGTTTTTGGAGCTGATTTTGAGGCAAAAACTCCAAAATCGGTGCCAAAAAAAACTCAGTGTGAACTGGCCCTTAGAGGTATTAAGGAGTCCATGATACAGTAGGTCTGAGCTGTTTTAGCAGCAAGAGAGGGAAGCCTACTGATTATTAAAGAGGTGACATGACGCTTCACGCCTGCGCTGGAGCTCCCCAACCTTGTGCATAAACGGACATATCGCATACAATCGGGACATCTTAGTTGCATGTAATAATCCTTATCTTATGGACCATGCTGAGGGGTCGTGAGTAGAAAGGCCTGTTGCCTCCTAGCTGGAGATATCGGGGAAACGGTACTGCCGGATGGAACAAAATGCAGACTACAGCGCACAGGACATAGTTTCCTAGTGTTTTGTTGGCAAACGTGCAGTCTCTGGAGAACAAACGGAATGATCCTAAGGCTAGGTCCATGATTATGTTCCAGCGAGATGTCAGAGATTGCAATGTCCTATGCCTTATGGAGACGTGGCTTACTTCCATGGTGCCGGACCGCCTACGCTTCTATGTGCATTTATTTATTCCACAGTGCTCACAGTGGGGCTCACAATCTAAGGTCCCTATTAGTATGTGTTTGGAGTGTGGCAGGAAACCGGAGTACCCGGAGGAAACCAACGTAAACATGGGGAGAACATACAAACTCCTTGCAGATGTTGTGCATAGGAAGGAATGGGCATCATGGATTGAGAGGTGGTGAAGTGAGAGAAATCTTAAACAGCTCTGATTTATGCCTGCTTGGAATAATTGGCTCTTAAATGTTGCCCTTAATATCTTCCAAGAGAATTTACTGCGTCAATTATTGTTATTGTCTACATTCCACCACAGGCAAATATTGGTGTGGCACTTGCAACTTTGTATAAGGATATTTGTATATTGTAGCTGGGTAACCCAGATATTATGTTGGCTGTAACAGTTGATTTTACCGAAGCAAATTTAAAAGGTGTTTTACCAGACTTTTCTCAACACCTCTTGTGTAGCGCTAGAGGGGAGAGGACTCCTTGTTATACACTGTAAAGATTCATGCAAAGTAACTTCCACTCCATCATTTGGAAAATTTGATCATGCTTCTATCTTGTCACTGCCTACTTAGAAGGCCAAAGGTCAAAGTTTCTCCTAACCAGAAATGGTGGGTAGATTGCACTGTCTGCGAGGCTCTCAATAAGCGCATCACATAAGTCATTGGATCTTTTACAATTTGCGTATTGGCAGAATAGATCTACAGAAGATGCAGTTACATATGTCTTAGGCCTCATGCACACGACCGTGGTGTGTTTTGCGGTCTGCAAAACACGGATGGCGTCCGTGCACGTTCTGCAATTTGCGGAACGGCACCGACATCCTTCAATATAAATGCCTATTCTTGTCCGCAAAGCGCAGACAAGAATAGGACGTTATATTTTTTTTTAGCAGGGCCACGGAACAGAGCAACGGATGTGGACAGCACACGGAGTGCTGTCCGCATCTTTTGCGCTCCTATTGAAGTGAATGGGTCTGCATCCAAGCCGCTTAAACGGCGGCTCGGATGCGGACCAAAACAACGGCCGTGTGCATGAGGCCTTACACAGTGGAATCACCTGGATCAGAGTGGAGTGGAGGGAACCTAGGTGTGGTATGCTAACTGTGGTATGCTAACTGAATGATCCTAGGTCCATGATTGAGTTCCAGTGAGATTTCAGAGCTTACAATGTTTTATGCCTTATGGAGACGTGCCTTACAGCCTCCTGGTTTCTCTGCATTTATGCTTATTTATTTGACTATACTTATATAGCGCTGACGTATTCTGCAGCGCTTTACAGACATTAGAATCAAGCTGTCCCCAGTGGGCCTCACAATCAATATGTATTTGGAGTGTGGAAGGAAATCTGAGTTCCCTCCCTCTGATCCAGGTGGGAAAGAGCACTGTGTAAGACATATGTAATAGCATCTTCTCTAGATCTACTCTGGCAATACTCAAATCCTCTTTGAGGATTTCAGTTTGGCTTTTAACACCATTGTTCCAAGTATATTAACTACAAAAATTAGAGATCTGGGGTTAAAATCCTCTATTTGTAGTTGGATTCAAGATTTTCTGATGGGACGTTCTCAGGTAGTGAGAGTAGGGACTATATCCTCAGCCTTGCTCATCCTTGGTACTGGAGCCTCCTCAGCCCTTGTTATATTCCCTGTATACTAGTGACTGTGTGGCCAGCAGTAACCAGAATAGGCCTAACCTGCTGGCCGTATGGTGCCAGGTTAGGCTACTTTCACACTAGCGTTCGGGGCTCCGATTGTAAGTTCAGTTTGAAGGCTCTCACAAGCGGCCCCGAACGCATCCGTACTGCCCTAATGCATTCTGAGTGGATGCGGATCCGCTCAGAATGCATCAGTCTGGCACGTTTGTCCTCCGCTCCGCTCAGCAGGTGGACACCCGAATGCTGCTTGCAGCGTTCGGGTGTCCGCCTGGCTGTGCGGAGGCAAACGTATCCGTCCAGACTTACAATGTAAGGCAATGGGGACGGATCCGTTTGAAGCTGACACAATATGGCTCAATTTCAAACGGATCCGTCCCCCATTGACTTTCAATGTAAAGTCTGGACGGATCCGTCTGAGCAACTTTCACACTTAGAATTTTTTCTAAAATATAATGCAGAACGGATCCCATTGTCTGCATTATAGAAGCAGATCCGTCTGTGCAGACACCAGACGGATCCGCTCCGAACGCAAGTGTGAAAGTAGCCTAAACCACCTCTCCTTGAATGCAGATTGCAGACCAGGTATTATACACCTCTTCGAGGGGGGGCCCCAATGGAGAGAGCGACCAGTTTACAATGTGTTCAACTGACCAAGGATCTTGCATGGGCTAATCATATAAGCAGGATCACTGTAAAGAATGCCAGCGCTTGTACTTTCTGCATCAACTGTCCAAATATAGGCTTTCAAAGCAGATCCCCCTAGGGCCTTTTATATAGGCACTATTAAAAGCATTCTGGCTGGTAATATCGCAACATGGTTTGGTATCGCTACAGTGCAAGATAGCTAGAGTGGTACAATCAGTAGGGTCCTCTTCCGACTTTGCAGGCCATTTATGAGCACAGTGTAAGATCTAGGGCGGAAAGGATAATGAAAGACTATACTCATCTGGACCATTGTTTGCTCTCAATGTTGAGGTCAGGTAAGAGAGGAGAAATACTAGAGGGTTCAGAAAGAGTTACTTCCCCAGACGGTCCGTATAATAAGGATTGGACTGGTAGATATTGGGAACTAGGATATAGGTCTCCTCTAGATTATGGCACACGTGTCTATAGGTTTTTATTATATTTATTGCACATGGGGTTTTATATAGCTGGAAAACATTTCACTGCAATTGTTTGACATTGTGTATGTGACATGGCTTTAATGTTATGGATACTTAGGTGTCCCAGGCACACAGCAAGTAAGAGAAAAATGTTGCCTCCAAAAAAAGAAGCTGTCTAAGTTCTGTGCCCTGGCAAATCATGTGTCACTGTTCACAACGTGTGTCAGGTTCATTAGATGACACAATCATAGAGTAATGTGCATATCATCCTTCATATTTATTTACTGTTGCTTACATAGTGCCAACATGTTCCATAGCACTGGACATATTTTGTAATCACCAAAACAATGCCAAAAGTTGACTTTTTTTTTTAAATGTGCTGTGTAGGGCAAATGAGCGCCCCCAGAGTCTTTCCTTAAAAGAAGTCCTTTCCTCGGGAAAGTCCTCAATATCTGATCGGCGGTTGTCCGACACCTAGTACCCCTTTCGATGAGCTATTTGAAAAGGAGACAGTGCTCCATGTCAGCTACTTCAAACACGACAGATTGTCCTGCAAAAAAAGAACCCCACACATCTCCGTAGACATAACTATAAAAAAGTTTTTTTTTTTTCAACTTAAATTTTTTTTTCAGTGTTAAAACGCAAGAAAAACTATACACATGTGGTATTGCCAGATTCATACTGACCCAGAGAATGAAGAGCATAAGTCAGTTTTACCACATGGTGAATGCTGTAAAACAAAACGACAACAAACAAAATGTAAAAGTGTGGTGGAATGTTTTTCTCCCCCCCCCCCCCCCCTCCCAATTCAACCCCATTTGGAATTAAAAAAAATTCCCACTTCCCACTACATCCTATGCAATATTAAATGGTGACATTAGAAAGTACAACTTGTCCTGCAAAAAAACAAGCCCTCATACGGCTATGTGGACAGAAAAATAAAATAGTTATGGCAGTATCTCGGAACGCAGGGAGCAAAAACGGAAATCACTGTGTTCTCAGAAGAAAGCACCCGTATGTCCTATGTGCACACTGCAGAGCCGTGGTCCCCATGTCTATAAAATGTGATGTTGTGACAGTTACTGGGCTTGCCTACCACTTTCTCAGCCATCCTTTCTCTGCTCTTGTTCTGCACAGGCAACAAATAGTAACTGAACACATCCAGTGCATGCGCAGATGCAGGGGATTAGGCTGTTCTGTTCTTTCCCCCTTCTAAGCTTTCAGTTGATGTATGCCACAACTTTTTATTGAAATTGAAAATGTGCCCGTTTCCTTTGCTGTAGAAAAATGTCTGTTTTCCCATGTTTAATTAGTAATTATATTATTATTTTATTCTTGGGATGATATGAAATATTAGGCTTTAAAATGCAGTCAGTGTGGGAATCCATAAGCCTTTTCCCCTTTCAAGTGATTTACCGGGTTTTTAATATTGATGACCTATCCTCAGGATAGGTCATCAGTATCATATCAGCTGGGGTCCAACATCTGGCACTCCTGCCAATCAGCTGTATGAGGAGACGGTGCACGTGCCGTCTCCCTTCTCTCTTCCTGCTCTGCTGCTGCTTTGCCAAAGACTGCAGCGGTGAACAGGAAGAGCGTGTGTGCCGTCTTCTCAAAGAACTGATCGTGGGGGTGTCGGGTGTCAGACCCCTCTGATCTGATATTGATGACCTATCCTGAGGATAGGTCATCAGTATTAAGTTTGGAGAACCCCTTTAAATCTTGTGCTTGGTATTACAAGGATTGTCCAGAAGTAATTCCTGTCTTTAAAAAGGCTCTGTCACCAGGATCAACCCTATTGAGGCTCCATTCAGACGTCCGTAGTGCATTGTGTATCCGCAATACACCCGGCCGGCACCCCCGTAGAACTGCCTATTCTTGTTTGCAATTGCGAACAAGAATAGGACATGTTCTATTTTTTTTCCAGAGCCACGGGCCGTAAGATTGGGGGCGCGCTCCAGAAATGCGGATACAGAAAGCACAGTGTGCTCTCCGCATCCATTCCGTCCCCATAGAGAATGAATGGGTCCCCGCACCCCTTCCCCAATTTGTTGCAATCGATGCGGACCCATTTAATGGACGTGTGAATGGAGCCTAAACCAGACCTACTGCCTGGAAGGGCTCATCATACTGATTAAAACTATACCTTTCTTTTGTATGTATGATAAATGGCTACAGAGAGATCAGTGTTTTTGTTCATATGCAAATGAGAATTTTGAGCACTCAGAGGTGAGGGTGAATATTCTAAGCACTGCTATGTAACACCCCCTGTGTTTTGCACACGCCCCTCTCCCCTTGATTGACAGGGCTAGACATCAGGATGAGGGCAGAGCCCTGTCCTAGCATTAATATATCACATACACTATAGCTTCACCACACTGATATCTTCTCAGAAAGCTTATCTACATATCACTGCACAATATATGATAATACAGACACTGGTAATATGTGACAGCTTAGAAGCATAGAAAAGACAGACCTCTTTATGTGGTAATGCTATAGCTTGGTGGTTAAGTGATTTGGTTTTGTATGTAGAGACCCCAGGTTTGAGACATCAAATGATATTTTTTTTTTTCTTCCACATTTATCCCATAAGAAAAGTTGATGTCCTTATCATAGTGAGAAAAATGTCTGAAATGTTTGATTATATATTATTTTAGTATAGCCTTATGATATGGTTTTGAATAAAAAAAATAAAAAAAACGTTTTTACAAATAAAATAAAAATGTATATCTCTAAATCTCTTCTGGGATTTGAACCTACGATGGTTACATGTAGGGTAAACCACTATACTACTAAGCTATAGCTGTACCTCATAGAAACACCATGCCTCTCTGTGTATATTCATATATTGTGCCTGTGGATACAGCTGTATATCAGCCCCGCCTCTTGGTGCTCGAATTGCTCATTTGCATATGAATAAAAAAATCTTATTTCTGTGCAGCTGTTTATCATGCAGACAAAAGAAAGGTGTGTCTAGTTTAGTAGGGTTGATCCTGGTGACTGAGCCTCTTTAAGGGGGCGGGGAACGAATCCCTTAATGGGATAATGATATGTGTGTTTCTATATTTCTGATAACTATTATTTAAATATTTTCCAACTAAAGCAACTGTTACCTGGCAAAAAATTCTGGGAAACTGATGATTCCAACAAGGATGGACCAAAAGGCATATTTCTTGGGGATCAGTGGCGAGAGAGTGCGTGGGGGGCATCAGGTGAGTACACATGAATTTTTCTGAAGGGGTGGGGGTTATGTTGAGGTTGCCTGAGTAATAAAAACAGTTCTATTCAGCCATGAATGTATGCAATGTTAACTTTTCGAATGCATTTTTTGTTACTCCCTCCTTTTTAGATCACTCTGTTTCTCAGCCTATCATGGTCCAAAGGCGACCAGGTCAAGGATTCCATGTTGGCAGTGAAGTGAACTCTGTTCTCTCCCCTCGTTCTGAAAGCGGTGGCCTGGGAGTCAGCATGGTGGAGTATGTCCTAAGCTCTTCTCCTGGAGACAACTGCCTGAGGAAAGGAGGATTCGTAAGTGCCTCTCCCTTAATACAAACAAGGGGGGCCCTTCGATTGCCAAGATATAGACAGATGCAGGTAAAAACAAAGGAGGCTGCAGTCTCATTAAGTCACTCTCTGAAATACACTGTAGCTGCCATTTCTAGGTAGCGTTTATTGATGACCACGTTGTTTCTTGGGTTGCGATCAGTTGACATATTTGATGGTAAAGCTCCCGGAATAGTTTTTGAGACTGCAGCTCTGAGTAGTTTCAGGCACCAAATGTTGCCTTTGGTGCCTTGTCAAGAGAGCATGGTTTTATTTGTTAGATATTGGGTACACTAAAGAGTCCCCCTATGTAAGTTCCTTATCGGGCAAGATTCTTCTCTCCCATATCAAGGGAAGGAAATCTTTCCCTGAAAACTAAAATGACTGATACTGTTAAATATAATTGCATGTCCTGTTAATTGCCCATCTTTTTCTCTGTTAGGGTCCTCGAGATCCAGAAGGAGATGAGAATGAGAAGGGTGATAAAAAGAGCAAAGGTGTTTATGAAGGGGACAAGCTAGGCGACCTGAAGGAGGAAGTGGATAGTATGGATAAGGCTAATGGACTACCTGTGCAGAATGGGATAGACAGCGATGTAAAGGATTTCAGGTGGGCTCCTCAAACATTTACATGGACAAGTTTTATTCTCTATGAGCATAGGTCTTGCTTGTGTTCACAACGCTTCTGTTCCTACTTGATCCTTGACAAATTTATTTTCTTTAATTTTGCTTATAAAACCAACCTATTCCACAGTTCTGTAGAGGTTGTAAAGTCCTTTTTAAATGAGGTGGGCAAGGAAATCTGTCACCAGTTTTTATGCTGCTGGTTCAAACGCAGGACCACTGGAGTCTGTTCAGTGATATGCATGTACTGTTGAGGCCATGTATTCATACGTTTCCAGCTTCCTCCCTACACATAGTATGGGAAGAAGGCTGGAAGTCCTCCTTGGTAGGGCAGGAGTACCTGAAGTTCATGAATACCACGACTCCAGCACTCTGGATCTGCTGTAGCTGCTCTACACGGATTTTAAGAAAATGACTGGACAAAAAAAGTGGCCCTGCATTTGAATTGTGGTCTGTGACCAATTTATGTTGTCCTTTTAAATAGTGCAGCCTAAAACTGGTGACATATTTCCTTGATGATCACTTTATAGGTGATCTTGCCCGTGTCCTTGCTTCCCTTATTGGGCTGACACCGGCTAAATGAATTAAGAGCAGTTTGCTGGCAGTAGCTGTGTGCAAGGACATCTACATGATGGTGTCCATATAGAGGACTTCATATATCAGAACTTGAAGATGAGCAAGCTGTGCTTTATCATATGGGGATAAAGACTGTTGGGGTCATTTATCAAACTGGTGTAAAGTAGAACTGGCTTAGTTGCCCATAGCAACCAATCAGATTCCACCTTTCTTTTTCTAAAGGAAAGGAAGAATCTGATTGGATGCTATGGGCAAAAGCCAGTTCTACTTTACACCAGTTTGATAAATGACCCCCTGTATGACCTTCCGCACTTTAATCCTGTTATCCGCTTTACATTTACGTTCATACTTTGGTTTTAAATTCTTTGTATCGCAAAAGGACAAACATTTGATTGATTTATTTTGCCTGTTCTATAAAGCAGGTCTATGAAAACAATTTGTCCTATCATAGGAGCAACATCTTATAGTGAAAGGTCAACAGGGCTATTAGATCAAACAGCAAAAAAATTATCGACTGGTTAATAGCAGCAGATGCAATACAGTTTCCACACAATTATGAGTACACCTTCATGGATGGAGATAGTGCTGCTGCTTTCTCCTGTCACCAATAACAAACAGGTATAGTATATACAGTCACATGCATAGCAGCCATCAAGCAGTGGGGGAAGAGGCCAGGATACAATTGGGAGATATGCCCGCCATATGTATATGCATGATGAGGGTGACATAGGGAGCCCCCTCCATCTGAAACCACTTAGATACTGCTGCCATTAACCATGGAATCTAAAGAGTTAAGTGGCTAGGATCAGAAGCTTCTCCCATCCTAGGAGCATGGCTATCATTAGACATCTGTGCAACTACTTCATGAGTTATTCTTGCTGTGCTGTAAATAGGCATATTGGCAAGTTAACAGCCCTTTAGCCAAACTGAAGAAATCGTGAATTTTACTCATGCCTTTGGGGGACATTTCAACCATAGTTATGTCTGTCACATGCAGGCTAACACTATTAAAGGGAACCTGTCACCTAGAAAATGCATATTAAACCACCGGCAGTACCTTATTGCACCTTTTAGCATGACTATAAAGGTGTCTTTTCTATGCAATGCGCCAAAAGTCTGAAAAAAGAGTTTTATTCAACTGGCCGTGTTATATAAACGATAGTCTTAAGTCAAGCGTGCCCCGCTCCCTTTTCCTCCCCTTAGCGTTTGATTGATAGGATTTTCTTCACTACTGGACGCATGAATGTAGTCTTGCGCATTCGCAGTGTCCCTGCGATACCGGTGCCTGCGCTGTGCCTGTTCCACTCCGCTATGAGCTCAATGCTCAGGCACACGAGAGCCTGGGCATGTGCAAGACTACATTCAAGCAACCGGCAGTGAAGGAATCGGGCATCCTGTCAAACGCTTTGGGGGAGGTAAAGGGGGGGACGGGGACGCTTGACTTCAGGCGCGAAAGCTGCTGCCCCCTTGACTTCAAGACTATCATTTACATAGCATAGCCTGTTGAATAAAAGTATTTTTTTTTTTTTAAGACCTTTGCCGCATTGCACAGAAAAGACACAGACACCTTTTATCATCATGCTACAGGCTGCAATAAGGTACTGCTGGCGGTTTAATATGCATTTTCTAGGTGACCAGTTCCCTTTAAAGGTGGAGAACCATAAAGCAAGCTATTCTGATGTGGCTGCTGAAACCATTGGCTGTTGACAGTGAATGGAATCTGTGGCCACCTATTTCCATTCAACTGTCCCTGCATGAGAGATACAATATTGCATGCTGACCATTCAAGTTTGAATAAATGGAGTGCAGGACTCAGTTTTGACATCAGTGCCCAACATGACCAGGAGTGGTCTGGTTGGGACATCCACATGCTGGCTGTGCTGGTATACCCTGCACTTTATTCTGTCTGCAGAGACTGATTTATTTTATTTGTCTTTCAGTCGCACCCCAGGCAACTGCCAGAATTCTGTAAATGAGGTGGACCTTCTTGGATCAAGCCAGAATGGTTCTGAAGGACTTGCCCAACTGACAAACAGCAATGGAGCCAAGCAAGTGGAAGATTTTGGAGGTATGGAGTCCCAGAGTGTACAGCTGGACCCCATGGAGCATGTTGGCATGGAACCACTTCAATTCGACTACCAAGGCAACCAAGTTCAAGTGGATTCAGGAACTACTACAGTTGGCCTCTTTGACTATAATTCCCAGCAGCAGGTAATTGCAGTGCTGTCTCTACAGATTACAAGCCTAACCCCTTGCTTCTCTCTGCTTTCCCAGAGCCATACCTTTTTTATATTTTATTTCACATAGAAGTATGAGGGCTTGATTTTTGTGGGAAGCTGGATTCCAAAAGTGGTGGAGTTTGGGGTTTTCGTTTTTTTTATGGTGTTCCCCATGTGGTAAAACTGATCTTTTTAACCTTCATTCTCTGGATCAGTGTGATTACAATGATACCACATTTATATAGTTTTTCTTTTGTTTAAATAATAAAAATAAAAACTTTGGGATTCCCCCCCCCCCCCCCCCTTGTGTCACCGTGTACTGACCCCCATAACTTTTTTTTAAATATATACGTCTCTCAAGCTGTGTGAGGGCTTATTTAATTGTGGGGCACTCTGTAGTTTTATTTGATACTTTTTTTGGGGGGAGGTGAACCGATGAATTAACCCTTTTTTTGTTTTTATGATGGTGGTCACTGCACAGAATAAATGTTTATAGTTTAAGGTTTGGGCCTTTTGGGACACGGCGGTGCTAATTATGTTTGTTTTTTTGTTTTTATTGTATTTCTATTTTTAATATAAGGAGAGGGTGATTAGAATTTTTATACTTATGCTAGACTTAAATAAATCACCTTTGCAGCTTTATGTTCCATAAGCAGAGAAGTCCAGAGGCTGCCATAGCAGCTGAATGGCTCCTCCGATCTCGTGTCCAGGGAAAGCCCTGTAAGATGATGTTTTGGCAATTGACCACAGCTTCTGAGTAGTTACATTTCTATGATCGAGGCAATGTCGGATCGCTAATAACGTCAGAGTATCTGCTGTGTAAAATAGCAGGCACCCGGCAGCTGTGTCGCCTGCTCAGCTTCTGTAGGCTTTAGATCGGGAAGAGATTAAAGTTAATGTACCAGACTGTTTAATGTTGCAAATAATCGTATATAATACATAAGATCGTGTAACTTTTCTGCAGTTGTTCCAAAGACCGAATGCCCTTGCAGTTCAGCAACTGACGGCAGCCCAGCAACAGCAGTATGCCCTTGCAGCAGCACACCAACCACATATAGGTAAGAGAGGGAAAGTTGATTTCATTTTGTTTGCAGACTGTATGTAAACGTAGATGAAACTTTTGATCATATTTTGTCATTTTTGCTGTACTGTTTTGTTAACAGGCTTAGGGTACTTTCACACTAGCGTTATTCTTTTCCGGCAGAGTTCCGTCCTAGGGGCTCTATACCAGAAAATAACTGATCCGTTTAATCCTAATGTATTCTGAATGGAGAGCAATCAGTTCAGGCTGCATCAGTTCAGTCACTCTTACGTTTTTTTTTTGGGCCGGAGAAAATACCGCAGCATGCTTGGGTATTTTCTCTGTCCAAAATTCTGGAACACTTTCCGGAATGCCGGATCCGACATTAATTTCCATTGAAATGTGGTAGTGCTGGATCCGGTATTAAAATTACCGCATTGACTGGTCTGACCTTTTAAAAATGTGAAAATAAATACCGGATCTGTTTTTCCGGATGACACCGGAGAGACTGATCCAGTATTTCAACGTATTTGTCAGACGGATCCGGAACGGTCTACAAATGATATCAGTTTGCTTACGGATTTCCAGAACGCAGTTCCAGCGACGGAGCTGCCTGCCGGATCCTCACAACGCAAGTGTGAAAGTACCCTTATCCTCCCCTATCTATTCTACTAGAATGTTTAGTAAAGAGAGTTGATATATTGGCATTTTAACGTTTTTCTATAAAATACGGAGACATTGCCCTCTGGAGTTGAGTTTCTGCCTGTCGTGTAGTTTTTATGCAGTTAAGGCTACATGCACACGACCGTGTCCGCATAACACGGATGGCAATTTGCGGAACGGCATGGACAGCCTTGAATATAACTGCCTATTCTTGTCCGCAAAGCGCGGACAAGAATAGGACAGGTTATATTTTTTTTGCGGGGCCACAGAACGGAGCAACGGATGCGGACAGCACACGGAGTGCTGTCCGCATCTTTTGAGGCCCCATTGAAGTGAATGGGTCTGCATCCAAGCCGCCAAAACTGCGGCTCGAATGCGGACCAAAGCGACAGCCGTGTGCATGAGGCCTAACACTTTAATGTTTGCAGCACTCGCTTGGCACTGTCGGGAAAAGACCTCTTAGTAGTCTGCAGAAGCTCAGGAGTCCTCTTTCACTACAGGCTCCTTCACCCTCCAGTCACTGACCGATTTTCTATAAACAGTAATAAGAGGGAAAACAGTCAATCAGTGGAGATGGGTGAATACAGATGCAAGTGCTGTAACCTATAAAAGTGTAAATTGCATGTAAACTGCACAATAGGTACACATAGAAGAATGATGAAATTGGTGTCTGACACAACAGTGACAGATTCCCTTTAATTTAGATTGTTTGCTCTTCATAGAAAAGGGCGCTTTGAATTTCAACACCCCATCCTTTTGTTCTCTATGGTGATAAGCCACTGCCAGGCTTGTTCTCCAGCAGCTCGCTCTTGCATTTCCAAACATATGCACACTTGGCTGAACTGAGCATGTATACGAATGGGCTAGTCGGGGCAGAGTTCGAAATTGTGTGGGCATCTTTATTTTTTATATAACAGTCTTCACTTCTACAATGGAGTTCTGTTTTTGTGGTAACTAGTCACTTTGCTGTTGTATTGCTGTTGTATTGCTAATGTACTGAAGTTTGCTTTCACTGACAGGTATGTTTTCAGCAGGTTTAGCTCCCGCTGCCTTTGTACCAAACCCTTACATCATCAGTGCAGGTCCTCCTGGAACGGACCCTTATGCGGCAGGATTGGCAGCAGCTGCAACCCTTGGTAAGACTTCCCTATGTATGCTCATTATTGGAAAGCTTAGTCATTGTACTTTCAAAAAACTTTGCCACAGACAATATTGCAAGTGGGTGTAAGAAAATCTGTAATATTTCTTATCGGAGAAGAATGCCTCTTTCTCCCCGCTTCAGAACTAACATTCTCTGCTAAATACGTTTTGAGAGACAAAACAGACTGGGAGATCACTGAAGAACCATATTGCATGCTGTCCATAGAAGTCAATGAAGTGGGGAGGGATGAGAACTAGAGGACATGCAGAGGTACACACCTTTTGCCCATAGAAGTCTATAGACATGCGGCGGTAGAGCTGCTAGAGTGGAAAATAAACACTTCTATATTACAAAGTTGTTGTTTTTTAAACTTTTACCTGTACTATTGATTGATGCAAATTTTGTTGAAAGTACAGTGACCATTTAATTGTGTGCATTATTAATATAGACTATGATTCCTGTAAAACCAATTGTGCCATACTTCTTTTTGACAGGTCCAGCTGTGGTTCCACACCAGTATTATGGGGTGACTCCGTGGGGAGTGTATCCTGCCAACATCTTCCAGCAGCAGGCGGCAGCTGCAGCCGCAGCAAGTAACTCTGCATCCCAACAGAATAACCCACAAAATCAGCAGGGCCAGCAGCAAGTATGTATTTTGTGTGTGTGTGTGTTGATCAGCCCATGTGCTTAGCCCCATTTTATTTCAGTAGGCCTAAACCTTCCATAGTTATGCTGACAGATGCCAAGAGTGTTCTGTCTAGGTGGGTTCCCAGTGTTGAGTCCATTTTCGACTACAGTATAGAGCAGCAGCCTGTACTATTCCACACAGAGCTGCCAGTCACTGGGTGTGCAAGAGTCCCACATTGTAATTTTTATTATACCTTACATTGAAAAAAAAAATATTAATTCTGCATGAAAACTCATAGCCAGACTTGTAAAAAATGCAATCGTAAAAATAAAAAAAAAACCAATGAAAGTTCCTCCTGGGATTCGTATATGTATATCTTTGGTCAGTCATATAATCAGGGGTTCAGTATAGATTTTTTTGGGGGGAGGGGTGAACTCCAAATGTTCCCTGCTTCAGATTGTGCATACAGAGCCACTTGGTAAACAAAAAAAGTGGTATAAATTTTCTTTAAGCATGGTGCTTATGGGGTATCTATGCCATTGATGGCATCCATTGCACTTATGCACCCAAGTTTTCCTAACTGAACCCTGGTGTGCACTGCGATTCACATGCTTGCGCACTAGCTTTATTTTACTTATTCTCTCTTACACTCCTTTTCTGCCCATTCTTTACAATGCCACACTTTGACCTGTATGTTCTCCCCACATTTAGGTTCTTCGTGCAGGTGGAAACCAAAGGCCTCTAACCCCTAATCAGAACCAACAGGGGCAGCAAAATGATCAGCTAGTGGCAGCAGCTGCAGTGAACTCTGCACTTGCATTTGGGCAAGGACTTGCTGCTGGCATGCCAGGTGGGTTACGTGATATTTGGCAGTTTATATACCAGACTATTTGGCAAATTACCATTTTAGAAAGATTTACAAAGCTTTCAATAAATAAGGAAACCTTTTGTTTGGTGAAAACCAGTCAGTATTAGACGAATTTACTGTTCGGGTGCGAGGAACTTTATAAATTTGGAGTATCGTAAATCCTGCGCCATGTTTAAGCTAGAATTGTGTCTGCAAAAAAATGTTTTTGTGCAAAAAAACGGTGTCCATGTGGCAATTAAATTGTTTAGTCTAAGTTTACACCACCTATAAGTTAGCGAAGTTTACTCCAAAAATTCGCCTACATTTTAGGCCTTTTTCTGGCCCATGGAGACTTAAACCACACTTTCCATGCAGCTCCACCCCCTTGTCAGGCAAACCACTGGTAAATGTGGTGCAAAGCACGCATGCTAGTTATTTCAATAGTAAATCTGCCTCACTGTTTTCTAGTATTGTGTCTTTCTAAGTGTTGTGTTTTTTGTTGTAGGGTACCCAGTATTGGCTCCTGCTGCATACTATGACCAAACAGGGGCTCTTGTTGTGAACACTGGGGCCAGAAATGGACTTGGAGGTCCTGTTAGGTTGGTGGCTCCTGCACCTGTTATCATCAGTCCATCAGCAGCTCAAGCAGGTAATTCATCTTCATATCTTCCGTTTATACAAAGCTAAAGTGATCTACAGGTCAGAACGTGTTATTTTTTATTTATTTTTTATGTTGTCAGACATTGCAAAAGTAGTGACCATTTTTATAGTAAGCATCCCAGGTCCTATTCATACTAGCAAAGCATGGACCCACTAAACAAAGAAATGCTGATTAATATAGAAATGTAGATGTTAGCTGATACCTTTTAAAGGGGTTATCTAATATGATAAACTAGCTCCCCCACCATGTGCTGGGCCCGGCTTCTCCGCGTGAACCAATGAAAACATCTGATGTCGAAATGGGGGAGCACACCGGATGTTTTCATCGGTGACCAGGAGTGGTGTGGGCACCCGGGTAAGTATATTCCCCGTGGGCGGCCCGGCCATGGGGGAGCAGTTTATGATATTGGATAACCCCTTTAAAGAGGACCTTTCAACGATTATTACAATGTGAACTAAGAATACAGACATGTAGAGCGGCGCCCGGGGATCTCACTACACTTACTATTATCCTCGGGCGCCGCTGCATTCTCCTGCTATGCCCTCCGGTATCTCCGCTCACCAAGTTATAGATGGCGGAGATTTCAGTCACTAAGTTATGGTAGGTGGAGTCTGCCCTTGTCCTGCTCTAGCGCTGGCCAATCGCAGTGCTCACAGCCTGGGAGGTTATTTTCTCCCAGGCTGTGAGCTCTGCAATGCGATTGGCCAGCGCTACAGAAGAACAAGGTCAGACTCCACCTACTATAACTTGGTGAGCGGAGTTACCGGAGGGCATAGCAGGAGAACGGAGCGGCGCCTGGGGATAATAGTAAGTGCAGTGAGATCCCCGGGCGCCGCTCTACATGTCTGTGGGCACCTCCTATGGATATAAACTACTTTTTCCATAGACATAGCCTGGTTTACCAAGCCTTTCCATTGACTAGCTGTAGGGGGCCTGTCCGCCATCCATCTCAGAGCTATCGCTTTTCTGGCCAAGAACAGAGTCTCTCCTAAAAATACTCTATGATGATGTGTCCACAATTCCTCATCTAAAATTCCTAGTATACATATTTTGGGGCAAAGTGTTATCGGAACGGGCACCAATGTCGACAGAATCCCTACAACACTCTCCCAGAAGGTCCGCACATAGCTACAGCTCCATATTAAATGCCAAAAGTCAGCTCCCTCCTCCTGAAACCTGTGGCATCGGCTGCTAGATAATCTCCCCATTTTGTACATCCTGAGAGGGGACAGATAACTTCTATGCAGAATAAACAGCTGAGTCAATCTATTATTTACCAACGGAGAAACCTTGGTGGGAACCAGCAGGGCTTCCTCCCACTCTTCAGCATCAAGTGTCGGATAGTAGATTTCCATTTAGCTTCCACCTCCAGCGGACATGTCTGTATACTTAGTTCACATTGTAATATTCGGTGAAAGGTCCTCTTTAATTTCAGTTTGGCATTTTCAGTTATATATTTGATGTGGAATACCACTTGGTGTATTTTTTTTTATAACTTTTTCTGTTTTTCTTTTGTGCCTCTAGCTGTTGCCGCTGCAGCTGCCTCAGCCAATGGACCAGGTGGCAATAATAATGGACCCTTTCGCCAGTTAAATTCTCAGCAACCTCAGGGACAGCCGCAGCCACAGGGCAACCAGAATCTGCCCTCAAACTCTTTTTATGCCAATAGCTCCCTGACCAGTAACTCCCAAAGTAGCTCCTTGTTTTCACAGAGTTCAGGTCAACCGGCAAACAGCTCGTTGGGGTTTGGCAGTAGCGGATCGTTAGGTGCGACGCTTAGTTCAGCACTTGGTGGCTTTGGAACAGCAGGTAAATTAACAGTAGCATCTTCTCAATGGTCATAGCTTCTTTGGTGCTTTGAGCTTGGAAATGTAACAGTCATAACTGCTGCAGACTAATTGGTTTTATTTTTTCTTACACTAGTTGCCAATTCCAACACTGGCAGTGGATCACGCCGCGATTCTCTAACTGGCAGCACTGACTTATACAAAAGGACTTCCAGTAGCTTGAATCCAATTGGCCATAGTTTCTACAATGGTCTTGGCTTTTCTTCCTCTCCTGGTCCTGTAGGCATGCCCCTTGCCAGCCAGGGGCCCAGCCATTCCCAGACACCGCCACCTTCCTTATCATCCCATGGGTCGTCTTCCAGCCTCAACCTTGGTAAGAGATTTAATTTGTTTTATACATGCACTTATGTTTCTTAGATCGGACAAAGGTACATAACTATGTATTCTGTCAGTAAGGCTTGATTTAAATCAAAGTTTTCTACATAAAGACTAATTCTTGCTGGTATAACTTATAATATGCAAGTAGATTTTTAGAATAACAACTTTTCATATTAGTTTGATTAGGTTTATTCTGCATTCGTAGGTTTGTAGAAGTTAGGATTAAGGCCTCTTTCTCAACTCTGTTCATGTTATAACATTTTTGCTGTGAAGTAAAAAGTAAACCAAACATCTGTGATAATATCTTGTAGGCAGAGAAACTGCCCTCTGGAAGAGCATGACATTGTGAATGGATTAATGGAATTTATTTACCCAAAATATTCAACCTATACAGCTTTGGGGTACTTTCATGCTTGCGGCAGGACGGATCCGACAGGCTGTTCACCCTGTCGGATCCGTCCTTCCGCTATTTCGCGGTGCTGCCGCTCAGTCCCCATTGACTATATAATGGGGGCGGAGCACCGGCGCAGCACTGCAGTTCGCGGTGAGAGGCCGCTGGACTAAAGTCGGACATGCAGGACTTTTAGTCCGGCGACCTTTCGCCATGCACCGTGGTCCTGCTCCGGAGCTCCGCCCCCGTCCCCATTATAGTCAATAGGGATGGAGCGGCGGCACGGCGAACCAGCGGAAGGACTGATTCGACAGGGTGAACAGCCTGTCGAATCCGTCCTGCAGCAAGTGTGAAAGTAGCCTTATTCTACATAATTAAAAAACTAATCTTTATTTCATGATGGAATAACCTTTGGATGGTAATAGATTTTCCTCAAAAAGCATTTTATTAAATCATAGATTTTTATCCACCCTGTATGCTATACATTCTGCTATCTCTTTTGCAGCTATGATGCATACTTTTATGCTATTGTCTTTAATAAGGCATATCTGTTACATCCTATTATAAAGGGGTTGGCTCAGAATTCAGCAGTAACTTTTTAAATACTGTTTTGGGGGTGGGGGGGCATATACTCTGTCTGGGACTGTATCTATATCATTTAGGGCTGAAACACTTTAATATGCACACTTTAAAAATAATGGAGAGCAAAACATGCTTTTAAAGAACTCTGGTTGTGTAGGAGAAACTTGATCACATTTTCAGACTGTATTCCCTCTAGAAGAAAGCATAGAGGGAAGCGACTGCCATTAATAAGATGTAACTTATAGCTGCTCGACGGTGGCACTGAATTCCTGTCTGTGGTTGACTACTTATTCATTGCTTCTCCTCTAGTAGTTGTGTCTTAACAGGCAAATACATTGCAAAACAAGCGATATTTTCAGTGCTTGGATGGAGTTCACCTTAAATATTGTATTACCTTTGTAGCTGGGTGTATTAAAGTGATTGCTTACTACCACAGGTTTTATAGCACCTGCTAGCATTTTCTTAAAGGAGTTGTGCCAAGTTTTAAAGTTAACCCCTATTTACAGAAATAACATACTAATCGTGAGGATTCAACCCAGGACCCCCATTAATACCAATAACAGGGGTTCCGTTCCGCCGATGTGATGGTGATGTGTTCTGCCGCTCTATTTATTCTCTATCGGATTGCTGTCCGGCGGTCCCATAGAGAATGAATGGAGCAGCCGGTTGCATGATCGACCTGCTGCTCCATCAGCTCAGGGAAACTCGGCCACCATTCTCTGGATTGGCAGAGGCCCCAGCAGTCAAAGGCTGGGTTCACACGGGCGTGACGGATTTGTTCAGGATGCGTCCCGGGTGTATTGCGGCAAACCCGCGTGAGTAGGTACGCAATTAGTCAGTTTTGACTGCGATTGCGTTCGTCGGTTTTTATCGCGTCGGTGCAATGTGTTTTGCACGCGCGTGATGATAAAAAAATGAATGTGGTACCCAGACCCGAATTTCTTCACAGAAGTTCAGGTTTGGGTAAGGTGTTGTGTAGATTGTATTATTTTCCCTTATTACATGGTTATAAGGGAAAATAGCATTCTGAATACAGAATGCATAGCACAATAGGGCTGGAGGGGGGTTAAAAAAAAATATTATAATTTAACTCTCGCGTAGCTGGCATCTCTTCTGTCTTCATCTGTGAGGTAAAGGACCTGTGATGTCACTGCGCTCATCACATGGAGATGGATCATGTGATGGACCATGTTGATGGATCACGTGACGTCATCACGGGACCTTTACCTCACAGATGAAGACAGAAGAGATGCCGGCTGCGCAAACAAGTGGATTAAGGTGAGTTAAATTATTATTATCATTATAATTTTTTTAACCCCTCCAGCCCTATTGTACTATGCATTCTGTATTCAGAATGCTATTATTTTGGTTATAAGGGAAAATAATAATGATCAGGTCCCCATCCCGATTGTCTCCTAGCAACCGTGCATGAAAATCGCACCGCATCCGCACTTGCTTGCGGATGCTTGCGATTTTCACGCAGCCCCATTCACTTTTATGGGCCCTGCGTTGCGTGTAACACACACAATATAGAGCATGCTGCGATTTTCATGCAACGCACAAGTGATTAGTGGAAAATCACTGCTCATGTGCACAGCCCCACAGAAATGAATGGGTCCGGATTCAGTGCGGGTGCAATGCGTTCACCTCACGTATTGCACCCGTGCGGAAATCTCGCCCGTGTGAACCCGGCCAAACAACGCCCCACGACTGTGAATAGGGATAATTTTTAAGTGTTTTACCAAATTTTTAGAGTATTTCATTTATTTCCAACAATAGTTGTATTTTCTGATAGAATGCATTGAGGGACTCAACTATCATGTCTTGAATAAGATAGTGGAATAGCAATGTTTTAGAACCATTGACCTGGCCGCTATACATTACTGTATTTCTAACAATTGAATATTTCTTGTTTTCATAGGAGGCCTGACTAATGGTAGTGGCCGTTATATATCTGCTGCACCAGGAGCAGAGGCAAAGTACCGCAGTGCGAGCAGTGCATCAAGCTTGTTTAGTCCTAGCAGCACATTGTTTCCATCTTCTAGACTTCGTTATGGCATGTCCGATGTAATGCCATCAGGTAGAAGCAGGTTGCTGGAGGACTTCAGGAACAACCGCTATCCTAACCTACAGCTAAGAGAAATAGCTGGTCATATTATGGAGTTTTCCCAGGACCAGCATGGGTCAAGGTAATTCACAAAAACAGTTTTTACATCTCTTGCATCTGACGTTTGCCTTGATGTATTGTATTATAACTTAATTCACAGCCTATATAGACTGTACGTCATATGACAAATATAAATGTTACTTATACATAGGGCTGTGTTTTTTGGGGGGGAGATGGGGGAAATCTTTTTTTTTTTTTTTTTTTTTTTCTTTTATGGACAATTATAACCTTTTTGATTATTTATTTTTTTCCCAAAAAGAGGACATCCTACCCGGGAGAGTGGGTGGCGATACTACAAGAGATAGAATAGAAAGCATAATCTATAGAACAGCTTCAGACAAATTATCCTAGAAATCTATGACACAAATGATTGTTTTGCTTGCCAAATTTGGCACTGACTTGCGATATTTCACTCCTTTCATCGCTGACTCCAAGAGTTTGGTATTGGACATTACAGGAAGGAGGGATAAGATGAGAGAAGCACAACTTCCAGCATTTCCCTGGCTCACATTGAATCAATTGCTTCTCCAATTTATTCTCCTTCACCACATGTCAACACTGGTCCTTCCACACTACTTCTTTTCTTTCTGATGAACTCTCCGCCCCTTCTGTACCGATCATATGGTGATGACTAGAACAGCGCAATCTGTGCGGGTATCTTCAATCCCTGCTGTCAACATCAGGATTAATAGCACGGGCAGCAGGGCCTGAAGAGACTACACCTCCTGCGCTGGTACAGTAGGCCGGAAGAAAAGATTCTTCTGTTTTTATCATTTTCAAAAATAAACATTTTAGACTCTAAAAGGACGAATTAATCAAATTAATTAGATTAATTGCCCAGTCCTGCTTATAGATGTAGCAGCATTACAGCTTAGAAATATTGTTGCTGCTAAGCTCCATGTTGTATTATTGGACAGGTTCATACAGCTAAAGCTTGAGCGTGCAACTCCAGCAGAGAGGCAGTTGGTATTCAATGAGATCCTACAAGCGGCGTATCAATTGATGGTGGATGTGTTTGGGAACTACGTCATACAGAAGTTCTTTGAGGTTGGTACCTAGTATATACATAGGTTGCTTTCCAACTGTATTGCTGTGTGCATGCGACTATAATACTAGTCATTGTGCCACTGTTGCAGTTAAAGGGAACCTGTCATCAACTTTATGCTGCCCATACTAACAGCAGCATAAAGTAGAGACAGGTGAGTTGATTTCAGCGGTCTGTCATTTAGAAGTTAAAAGTAAGGGGTTGCCAAGAACCAACATCGCAATCATTGCAGACCGGGCCTGGAAAGGAGGTCATAGTTATACATAAATTCCTGCTCTCCCTGTCCACCTGCTGATGATTGACAGGCTTCTACCTAGTTTTCTTCATCTCTCTCTAGAGAATTTATGAATTGTCAGTCATCAGCAGGTGGGCCGGAGAGCAGGAGATTATGAATAACTGACTCTTCTCAGGTAGATTTGACTCTTTTCTAGGCCTTGGCTGCAATGATTATGATGCTGGTTCTCGGCAACCACTTACTTTTAGCTCATGAAATTAGCATTTCTGTCATTTTATGCTGCCCTCAGTGAGGTCAGCATAAGGGCTTGTGTATTTTGCGGTCCGCAAAAAATACCGATGACATTCCGTATTTTGCGGAACAGAACAGCTGGCCCTTTATAGAACAGTACTATCCTTGTCCGTAATGCGGACAATAATAGGACATGTTCTATTTTTTTGCAGAACAGAAATACGGACATACAGAAACTGAATGCACACGGAGTAACTTCCATGTATTTTGCAGACCCGTTGACATGACTGGTTTCGCATACGATCCGCAAAGATAAAACGGAACTGACATAGAAAGAAAATACGTTTTGTGTGCATGAGCCCTAAAGTTGGTGACAGGTTCTCTTTAAAGCGTACCTAACCTTTCAACAAACTTTGCATTAATCAATAGTACAGTGTGTGTACGTGAGTACATTATATGCTTTATATCTGGATTTTTTGTTTTAGCAGTGTTTTCCTCTGTATGCTGTATCTTTTAAGTTTGCAATTTCCCAGATCTGGTGGATGGAGACGAACTCCCATACACTGCATACAGAAAGTATAGGACAACGTGCTGGCTAACTTTATCGCAGTCACACAGAAGTAGCCCCAGAATCATAGAGGACATTACGGAATAGTACTGACCTGTACTAATGTGAATATAGCACGTGTGCTGAGACATAAACTGTTTATTTAGCAATGCAGTCTCTCAAGCTGTGTCTCACTAATTTCCTATTCAATCCTCCCCTTTCCACTTGTATGGGATGATCTGATCCTTCAGTGAGCAATAGCTGTTTCTCATGATTTTGTAAGACAGAGGACAAGTTCTACTAATGTATCTGCACTGAAAATCTGTCTAAAACTAGGTATAAAAAGATTCCACCATATTTCCAACATGCTTGAGAGATGGGTGGGGTTCAAGACGCACCAAAATTGCACCACAATTCTGATATACAGTAAAAATCAGTCTCATATTAACCAATCAATACTTGGTCAAGTGTCTATGCCTGCACCACATTTCTCATCCAGCCTGAGCCCCTGTGATCGGGTGCAGGTCTAGACAGCCTGTCTAAGCTTATGCCATCTATAGGATTAGTAAATCTGGGCCACAGTCATTTTAGAAAAGGGAGGGGGAAAAACAGCTGATCACTCTAGAACCCAATTTTCTCTGACAAAATATATTTCATATATATAGTTTCTTATGGTTGCTTGTACTATTGATTTATGCAGAGTGGTGTGAAAAGTTGGTGACATTTAAATTGTCTCTAACAGAATAGATCATGGTTGTGCAGTACATATTTGTATGCATTTTAATAAGTTTTCATAAAATTTTACAGCGAACTAGACATTTTAATGCATACGATCTTTGCAGTTTGGAAGCCTTGAACAGAAGTTGGCGCTAGCAGAACGTATCCGTGGACATGTACTATCCCTGGCTTTACAGATGTATGGCTGTCGGGTGATACAGAAGGCTTTAGAGTTTATCCCACCTGACCAACAAGTCATTGTAAGTAAATTGCTAACTAAGGCCCTATACATTCCCCTTCAGCATGAAGTAGAAAACACTTGAGGGGAACTGAATCATAACTGATTCCGTAGTTTTCTATGGGATCGTGCATATAAATCTGTAGTGATGCTGGATGTAACATATCACTGGATAGAAAACGTTACTTGCTCAGTTTTTCTGTCTGGTGCTATAAAACAACTGACCAGGCACAACTGATAAATGTGAACCTAACCTAAATTGTCTTTGATTTTAATAAAAAAAAAATATATATATATATATATCTTAGTGATTCTACTTTTATTTATTCTTTTCCTGTACATGATTAAGGGATGTCGGGAGGGGCAAAAGACAGATACCAGCCTGAGTGCATGCTGCTATATATATATATATATATAATATATTTTTTTTTTTTTTTTAACTCCCGCAGAAATGTCCTATCCTTGTCCCACCTCAAAGTGGTATCCTTATCCTTTTTCTTTTTGCAGGGCCGTGGAATGGACTTACAGATGTGGACAGCACACGGGTGTGCTGTCCGCATCTGTTGCGGCCCCATTGAGATGAATGGGTCTGCATCTGATCCGCAAAAAAGCGGATGGGATGCAGGCCAAAACTACGACCATGTACATGATCCCTAAAAGGAAATTATCTACACATGTTCTGTAATAAGTGGTATGGAAAATGAAAACTCGCACAGGAGTTTCACTCCAGACTTATTACTGAGAAAATAAAATAAAATCTGACCATAACAGCACTGATTGGACAGTGTTGGGCTGTGTCTAGACCCACTCCCAACTGGTAACACCCAGTTGCCAATTTATTAATATATTTCTCTAGGAATTAAAGAGGGATTGCACAATGACGAGTTGTAAGAGACAATGCTCCAAAATAAATTCATGCAGAATTCAAGTATTTATAAAAAATTCATGTCAGAAAAGTTGACGTATCCCCTTTAAGGGAATGTCTCATTTAATCAAATGGCATTTATATCGATAAAGTTAATACAAGTCACTTACTAATGTATTGTGATCATCCATATTGCCTCATTTGTTAGCTTGATTCATTTTTCCATCATGTTATATACACTGCTCGTATCCAGAAGTTTTGACCACCCTGCAGTCCAACAGCTGTGGCCGTGCTTGCACACTATACGAAAAAGCGTCAGCCTGTCTGGCGGTCAGAACCATGAAAGTGCACATAGGCACACATGTCCAGCAACTCCTGCCCCGGCCATTAGTTCCAGTTCCTGCTCTATCCTATATGTTGAATTAGATTATCTGCTCATGGATTTACAGGGAATTTCTCGCCCATTTTCCTTGGGGGACACAGACCTTGGGTATAGCTCAGCTCCCTAGGAGGCGTGACACTAAGTAAAACTGTTAAGCCCCTCCTCCATCAGCTATACCCTCAGCCTGGAGAGAGAGACTGCCAGTTTTAGCTTAGTGTCCAAGGAGGCAAGACACTCCCTGCTACTGCAGGGCTGTTTTCTCCTTGTTATTTTTATTTTTTCTTCTAATTTTGTGGATCTGGGCAGCAATGGCTCCCCTACATCCCGCCAGCTAGGGGGTCGCCCGCACGCCAAGCCCCTCTTCCAGCTTCCTGCCACTGCGGTGCCAGTGGCTGAAGGGGCGACCCTGCTGGAAAGTACTGAGGGTGAAGACGTCGGACGGTGAGATGGCTATTCCAGCCCATACCCCGTCCCTATCTGCAGCATCTACCCCTCTGGGTAAGGGGGGCACCCGTGGTCGCTCATTCTGAGCGCTCATCTGCAGGACAATGCAGCACAGCAGCATACATTCGGGGCTGACTCCATTTTTCTCTTCCCGCCGCCGCCCGCTCCGTTCCGAGAATGGGGGGCGGGGCTTAGCGGTCCCGGCAGGGGGCGGGGCTTACGCGCCATTTTGGGGGCGGAGCTACGTTCTCCTTCACAGGAGACATTTCAAGCGCTGGAGGGGGCGGAGCTTGTTCCCTGCGCTTTCTGCTGAGGTTTCCCGCGCTTCCTCACTCCTGACAGGAAGCTGGGACACGGTGGGGGACTCTAACCTCCTGTGTACATCGCTCGGCTTCTGTGGGCGCTCTCTGCTGCTCACTGCTGTTCACTGCTTCTCTGCTGCTGCTGATCTGGGCCATCTCCTGACGTTCTTCTGAGGCACTGGTAGGACAGTTAACCCTCTCCTAACCCTCCTGGTCATAGCTGCTATAACCCTTTGTGGTCTCTATATTAGAGTACAACCACACTTCAGCATGTCAGATCCCACAGGTGCCCCCAAACCCTGGTACCATGCCTGTACCGCCTGTAAAGAACTTTTTCCGCGTGGGCAATCTGAGCCGCATTGCCTTGCATGTCAGGCCCCGGTGCAGGGCCCGCTTCCCGCTGCGCCCCCCGGTGCTTCTGAACCCCCTGACTGGGCTAGGTCTCTGTCTCAGGCGGTGGAAAGCCTTACACACGTAGTGGGCCGTCTCGTGGATAGACCGCCTCTCCCGCAGGCTGCCACAATCCCTGTCGCACCCGCTGGGACTACCGTTTCTGCCGCCCCCACTGGTTCCCTGCCTCCCAGCGAATCTTCCAGGGCCCGGCTTACTCAGAAACGTTCAAGGGTTGAGCGCACATCTTCTCCAGATGCTTCGCTCTCTCCGCCATGCGTGCGAGCTCAGTCAAGTCTATCCTCTCAAAGGGATACGCTTTCTGAGGGAGAACTGGCGGATTCGGACGTGGACATGGACTCAGAGCTTCCGTCCAAATTGGCGTCCGCGGTGGGGCATCTTGTCACTAGCATCCGTGATACCTTTCAGCTACACGATGACCCCCCCCAGCTCTGAACAGGCCGGCGTGTCCTTTCTCCGCCCCAAACAGGCCTCCAAGGTTTTTCCCATACACGCTGATTTTTCTTCTGTGGTATCCAAGGCTTGGACTCGGCCTAACGTCCGCTTTATTACACCCAAAAAGCTGGACATTTGTTATCCCTTTCCAGCGGATTCTGTGACCACGTGGACATCCCCGCCTAAGGTTGATCCTCCCGTGGCTCGCCTGTCCAAAAGCACTACTATTCCTGTACAGGACGGATCTTCCCTCCAGTCTGTTGAGGACCGTCGTACGGAATCCCTCTCCAAGGCCATATTTACTGCCTCTGGTTCGGCCCTTAGACCGGTCTTTGCCTCCGCCTGGGTTGGCAAAGCGGTCTCTGAATGGGGTTTGCAACTGGAACGGGAGTTAGGGTCGGACGTCCCTGTTCAGGACCTCCGTTCCTTAGCCCAACTAATTGTTCAGGCCGGAAAATTCGTCTGTGAGGCTTCCCTTGATGCGGGTGCCCTCATTGCCCGTTCCTCTGCCCTGGCAGTTTCTGTCAGGAGGGAACTCTGGCTGAAGGTTTGGGCGGCGGATGCCGCTTCCAAACGCTCTTTGGCCGGCCTACCATTCACGGGTTCCCGCCTGTTCGGAACCCGTCTGGACGAACTTATATCAGAGGCCACGGGTGGGAAGAGTACTCACCTCCCCCAGTCCAGGCCAATGGGCGCCCCCCGTGGTCGCGCTGGTTCGTCCCGTTTTCGGTCCTTTCGCAAGCCCACCGGGTCTAGACCCGCGGCCAGTTCTTCTTTCTCTGGCCCAGCCCAGGATAGACGCAAGAAGCCGTTTTTTTCGGACGCAACCTACCTGGCGCAAGTCCCAGCCTGCACGGGCTCCCACAGGCCAGCAGCCCTCTGCCTGAAGGTCCGCCCCCACCCACCCGGGTGGGGGGCCGCCTTCTCCTATTCAGGAACGTATGGCGGGCCCACATCTCAGACGCATGGGCGCTCGAGATTGTATCTTGCGGATACAAAATCGAATTTGCGTCCATTCCGCCAGACCGTTTCTTCCGATCCCGTCCTCCGCGAGATCCCGTACGAGTGGCCGCCTTCTTCGCGGCCATTCACTCTCTAATGGACAAGGGTGTCGTCGCCCCCGTGCCTCCGACGGAAAGGTTCAGGGGGTTCTACTCGAACCTCTTTGTGGTTCCCAAGAAGGAAGGCTCAGTGCGTCCGATCTTGGACCTAAAACGCCTGAACCGTTTTCTCCGACTGCAGAGATTCCGGATGGAGTCTCTCAGGTCCGCAGTGGCCTCCCTGGAAAGAGGGGATTTCATGGCCTCAATCGACATTCAGGATGCATACCTCCACGTTCCGGTTGCTCCATGTCATCACCGCTTCCTGCGCTTCGCGGTGGGGGACGATCACTTCCAATTCGTCGCCCTTCCCTTTGGTCTGGCGACGGCTCCTCGAGTGTTCACCAAGGTCCTGGCCCCTGTCTTGGCCCTTCTACGTTCAAGAAGTGTTTTTCTTCTCCCATACTTGGACGACATCCTGGTCAAGGCACCCTCCTTCTCTCAGACATCCCGCAGTGTGGAACTCACTCTGGAGACCCTCACGCGGTTCGGTTGGATTATCAACCACCCCAAATCTTCCCTTACCCCCTCCAGACGGCTGATCTTCCTGGGGATGCTCCTGGATACAGAGTTGGCGGAGGTCCGCCTTCCGTCGGACAAGCGTCTGGCCCTTCGCGAGTCGGTTCGCAGTCTCCTCCGTCATCACCGCCCTTCCCTCAGATCCAGCATGCGGTTGTTGGGAAAGATGGTTGCCTGTTTCGAAGCGGTGCCGTTCGCACAATTCCGATCCCGCACCTTTCAGAGGGCAATTCTGTCGGCCTGGGACAAATCACCGAGGAGTCTGGACAGGACCTTTCTTCTGCCTCCCCTGGCTCGGGCTTCCCTCGGCTGGTGGTTGCATATCCCTCTAAGGGGGAAGTCCTTCCTTCCACTGAACTGGCTGGTGATTACCACAGATGCCAGCTTACGGGGGTGGGGGGGGTTTTCCCTCCCCGGTCCGTCCAGGGCGTTTGGTCTCTATCGGAGTCCGGACTTCCAATCAATATTCTGGAACTGAGGGCGATTCTTCTGTCCCTCAGACACTGGACCCATCTGCTGAGGGGCCACCCTGTTCGGATCCAATCGGACAATGCCACGGCTGTGGCATACATAAACCATCAGGGAGGCACTCGCAGCGCTGCAAGAGGTGACCCTCATTCTCCTCTGGGCGGAGACGCACGTGCCGGCCTTATCTGCGATTTACATCCCGGGGGTGGACAACTGGGCGGCGGATTTCCTCAGCCGGTCCACCATCGACCCGGGAGAATGGTCCCTGCACCCAGAGGTGTTCGAAGCCCTTTGTCTTCGCTGGGGTCGCCCCGACGTGGACCTCATGGCCTCCAAATTCAACCACAAGGTCCCCCTATACCTGGCCAGGGCACGGGACCCGAAGGCATACGGCGCCGACGCGCTCGTCCTTCCGTGGCGCGAATTCTCCCTTCTGTACGTCTTTCCTCCTTTTCCCCTCCTGCCACGGGTTCTTCGGAGGATCGCGGCAGAGGGCGTCCCCGCGATTCTAATCGCCCCGGATTGGCCCCGCCGGTCTTGGTACGCCGACCTAATGTTGCTGTTGGCAGACGCACCGTGGCCACTGCCCTCCAGGGAAGACCTTCTCTCTCAGGGACCGATCTTCCACGAGCATTTAGGCTCGCTACGTTTGACGGCGTGGCTATTGAGACCGCCGTCTTAACGCGACGGGGTTTCTCCGCGGACGTAGTCCGCACCATGATCCGTGCTCGTAAGCCCGTATCCTCTAGGATCTACTATCGGGTTTGGAGGTCCTATCTGGGGTTCTGTGAGTCCCGGAGCATCCCACCTCTCCGGTTTTCTCTTCCCACACTCCTGTCCTTCCTCCAGTCGGGTCTGGACCTGGGGCTGTGCCTCAGTTCTCTGAAGGGTCAGATTTCGGCGCTGTCTATTCTTCTCCAGCGTCCCCTGGCCCCTCTAGGGCCAAGTAAGACCTTCTTACAAGGGGTGGCTCACTCTGTTCCGCCGTACCGCCCTCCAGTTCCTTCCTGGGACCTGAATGTGGTGCTCTCGGCGCTCCACTCAGCCCCCTTCGAGCCTTTACGGGAGGTCTCCCTTCGCCTTCTGTCCTGCAAGGTCATCTTTCTTGTGGCCGTCACGTCTCTCCGACGGGTGTCGGAGTTAGCGGCTCTTTCTTGCTCCGAACCTTTCCTGATCTTCCACCAGGATAAGGTTGTGCTTCGGCCTGTCCCGACTTTCCTGCCAAAGGTGGTCTCCGCCTTTCACATCAATGAGGACATCGTCCTTCCGTCGCTCTGTCCCTCTCCTTCCCACCCCAGAGAACGGGAACTGCACCGTCTGGATGTGGTCAGGGCGTTGAGGATTTACTTGGAGGTCACTGGGTCCTTTCGGCGCACGGACTCCCTGTTTGTGGTTCCGGAGGGTTCGCGCAAAGGGTTGGCGGTCTCCAAGGTGGCTATTGCCCGTTTCATTAAACTGGCGGTGTCTGAGGCTTATCGAGCCAAGGGCAGACCTCCGCATTTCGGCGTCACTGCTCATTCCACCAGAGCAGTCGGAGCTTCCTGGGCGCAGAGGCATCGGGCCTCGGCTGAACAGTTGTGCAAAGCGGCCACTTGGTCCTCCCTGCACACTTTCACAAAGTTCTATAGGGTGCATACGCATGCATCAGCGGATGCTGCTTTGGGCCGCCTGGTTTTGCAGGCAGCGGTTTCCTGATGCTCTGGTGGTGTTCAGCCTTGGGTTTGTGGTCCCTCCCTTCTTGGACTGCTCTTGAACGTCCCAAGGTCTGTGTCCCCCAAGGAAAATGGGCGAGAAAAGGAGATTTTTGTATAACTTACCAGTTAAATCTCTTTCTCGCTCTTCCTTGGGGGACACAGCACCCACCCTTCTGTGTTTGGTTACAGGGTTATGGTTTGGCGCCCCGTTGGGTTGCTGACTGGTTGTTTCCGTTATTGGTTGTTATCCTTTCACTACTTGGACACGCAACTGGTAGCCTCTATCTCCAGGCTGAGGGTATAGCTGATGGAGGAGGGGCTTAACAGTTTTACTTAGTGTCACGCCTCCTAGGGAGCTGAGCTATACCCAAGGTCTGTGTCCCCCAAGGAAGAGCGAGAAAGAGATTTAACTGGTAAGTTATACAAAAATCTCCTTTTTCTCACCTTTTTATTTTTTTTTTAATATGACTATTTACTTTTCTGTTTCTGTCTTTTAGAATGAAATGGTTCGGGAGCTAGATGGTCACGTTTTGAAGTGTGTTAAAGACCAAAATGGAAATCATGTTGTACAGAAATGTATAGAGTGTGTCCAGCCGCAGTCTCTGCAGTTCATCATTGATGCCTTTAAGAGTCAGGTAGGTATTAAAGCTAGAAAGATGAGGAGGTTTGCTTTCATCTCTACAACTTGGTATGAGAATACTTTTTGAACTCACAGGGTATTCATTTTGCAGGTGTTTGCGCTATCCACGCATCCGTATGGCTGCAGAGTTATTCAGAGGATTTTGGAGCATTGCCTTCCTGAGCAAACACTGCCCATTCTGGAGGAGTTGCACCAGCACACTGAGCAGTTGGTACAGGTATGAGATAAATATTAGTAGGTGAATTGATAACTGTGAGGAAGGGTGGCCATATAAATGTCAGTTGAACCCACCTACCATCTATTATGTAGGGCAGCCACCTCCCCAGTGTTGGGTGCCTGACGTCAGCTTTCTGCCGGTACATGATTTGCTGAGCCAAGCTTGCGCGTCCATGGAGCTAGTTTACAGCTGTCTAACTTGTATGGCCAGCCTTGGGCTAGGGCTGCACACAGACATTTGACGTGTGCAGCAGTTAAATGCACTCTTAACATGCAAAATGTTCTGCTCAATAAGATGTCTTTTATCTTAGACTACTGAGGGCCACCTGCCTATGTTTATATGCAGTTTGTCCTCCTGGCAAAAGTCTATTTCATTAATGGAATGGCCTTCATTTTATTAACCCACAATAGGCAGTTGTTTTTTGTTTTTCAGAGTTGTTTTTTGTTTTTCAGAGTTGTTTTTCAGAGTTGTTTTTCAGAAAAAAGCTACCAGTACACTACTAATCTTTTGAAAGGGGACTTGGCAGTGATGTGAATAATTGTTCATTAAATGTTTCTAGTAGTATCAGTCATTTCATTTCATACATTAGGAATCCCTTAAAGATGAATTCCAGTTGTTTGACGGTATTTCCTATTCACAGGATAGAGGATAACTATTAGATCGGTGGGGTCCTACTGCTCATGAGAACAGGGGCCCCCGTACCCCCTGAAATAGTGCAGTCAGTCGTGCATACGTGCGGCCGCTCCACTCATTTCTATAAGAATTCTGCAGATAGCCAAGCACTGTACTCTATCTCCGGAACTCCCATAGAAATTAATGGCGCGGCCATGTGCATGAACTGTGCAGGGACACCCTCCAACTGATAACACCCAGATGGACCATTATTACAGACTGCTGGCAATTCATTTATTAACATCTGAAAGGAAGAATGGCACAGCATACAGTCGTAAGAATAGACATGGGAATGCAAGCAGTTACTGACCCAGACATGTCAGCAGAGGATACAGGTTCTCTTTAAACGTGTTGTCTTATGGCAACCCCTACAGTGAAACTGGCCAAACTATCAGATCAGACTGGTTGTCTAGATCTAGAGACAACCCCATTCACTTTAATTTTTAAATGTGAGTGTTGGTAAATTGATGAATTGCAAATTTGTAGAAAAGCATAGCATTTTAGGAGATTACAGTCTTTTACACCAGTGTAGATGCAACTTTCAAGTGATAATGTAACAAAACCTAAGTATAGGATGAAAAAATATTTTGTCAAACATTTAAAGGAGTTTTCCAAGATTCTGCTATGTTTAGCCTATCTTTAGGATAGGTCATCAATAGCAGTCAGTGAGTGACCAACTCCTGGGACCCCCACTGATCAGCTGCAGCCTCCTCAAGGTTTACCAAGCACAGCTCTGTCCATTAGATAGCAGCCATGCTTGGTAATGCAGCTCGGCGCTATTCACTTGAATGGGAGTTGAGCGGTGCTTGGGCCTCGTGACATCACTGGCCTAGGAAGCACCACCGTTTCAAACGGCTGATCGGAAGGGGTGTGGGACCCCTGCCGATCTGACATTGGTGACGTATCCTGAGATGTCATCAGAATTTTGGAAAACCCCTTTAGGATTGCTGTGACTTAGTCCTCAACAACTGCTATATATACTCTGAATATTATCAGTAAATTGCTTTGGACATGTGTTTTGAATTTTTCTTTTTACGCATTTACTTGTTTATCTGCCAGACTTCCTTAGGCCTCTTGCACACGACCACTTGAATGGGGTCCACGATCCGTCCGTTCCGCAAAAAGATAGAACAAGTTCTATATTTTTGCGGAACGGAAGAGCGTTCCGTTCCGCATCGTATCTCCAGATTTGCGGACACATTCAAGTGATGTGAACACAATAGTACTTTGCATAATGCACTATAGACTGTAAAGTAGCATCTGGCCACATAAAACACTGAGAAACAGCAAAAAACAAACAATTTTAATTAAAAATACATTTGACTGTGTTCCTGCCATTTGTTAGCCCTTGTAACACCAGTTATGTGGAATATCTTTACACTACTTTATAATACATAGGTGCTTTTCCTCTAATAATTGCCTGTTTCATTTTGGTTACAGGATCAATATGGGAACTATGTCATTCAGCATGTTTTAGAACATGGCCGACCTGAAGACAAGAGTAAGATTGTTGCAGAGATTCGGGGCAATGTCCTTGTTCTAAGTCAGCACAAGTTTGCTAGGTGTGTTTTCCGTGGCGAAAATCTTATAAGTCTGTTTCAAGGGCCATGTATGTTCTCTGTAAAGGGGGGGGGGGATTCATTTGCTTCTATTTTACTCAATATACCTAGTGTATTGCAAAATGTATTGCATGTTTATTTTTTATGTCCTCTAATAATTACCACATTTCATCATTTCAAAGCCCATTGAGCATTCACTTGGCAGGCACTGGCTAAGTGCATTATAAAAAGCAGAAAGCACTACTCTGACCCTCATCATTTCTTTGCTGGGGTTATCCATAACAGCTCCTTTCAGTGAGAAAGAGAGGGGATAGTCATCTACTGCTAATTATTCTCAGCAGATGTGTTGAAACTTGGCAGGGATCAGGGCAGATAGCAGCCTGCACCCTGGCCATGCAGTATCAATTAAATGGGAAAACATGGGGTGTAACTATGTAAACTAATGGATTCAAGTATGGGCATTTGTTTTGAGAAATATTGAGGTGGGGGATTTCGGTTCTCTAGAATTTTTGTGTGCCCAATAATTCCAACCCATGCCTGTGAAGTGTTGGTATCTGTGGGGCCAGTGAGTTCCAACAGTAATTTAAAGGGAATGCTTCACTTGGACTCATTCGCTGTTATTTTTTTTTCTCTGTTTTGGTCACAGTAATGTGGTGGAGAAATGTGTGACACATGCCTCTCGCACAGAGCGGGCAATGCTTATTGATGAAGTTTGTTCAATGAATGATGGGCCTCACAGTGCCTTATACACCATGATGAAGGATCAGTATGCCAACTACGTGGTGCAGAAAATGATTGATGTGGCAGAGCCAGCACAGCGTAAAATTGTCATGCACAAGGTGAGTAAAAGACTTCAGCTAAAGTATGCATGTCTTTAGACTTGGTACACATACTGTATTTGAGGTAGGGCTAAGAATCCTTAAAGGGGTAGCGCAAAAATGGGGCAGGAGGTTTGCAATCCCACCGGATTTGCCAGACCTGTAAATGACAAATGACTTACCTGATTCCCGGTGCCGGCTCCCTACTCCTTCTCCTCCAGGCCTGCGAGGGACTCACCGCCACGGCCAGTGATTGGATGCAAAAATTATGTTTTTTCAAAACACCTTTAAGGCTAGTTGTGGCGGCAATCCGGCGTTGCTGGAGGTTTGTGATAATGGGGACTGGGTGGAGATCCGGCAAATATGCAGAGAAACGGCTGGATCTCCACTCTGTCCCCATTTTAGTGAATGGGGCCAGACGGAACTTTACAAACTTCGAACCATGCTGTAATGCAGAGCGATCTGGAACAACCTGCCGGATTGCCATCACTAGTGTGTAACTACTAGCCTAGGGCCTAGTCCACATTTCAGTGTGTTCCATCAGTGATTTTTAAACCAAAACCAGGAATGGAGCCTTCAGTGCAGATCTTTCCTTTCTACTTTATCAATGAAGTGTGAACTAGGCCTAACACTGCCCTCAGTGGCTGGAGTCTACTCCTCCCAATTATTGACATTCTTGTATCTTAGTTTAACGAGCCTCATATGAGTGTGTATGATGCATGCTAAGCCTCACTTATTTTTGTATTTTGTTTTTTAGATTAGACCGCACATTGCCACCCTTCGTAAATATACATATGGCAAGCACATTCTTGCTAAGCTGGAGAAATACTACATGAAGAACGGTATGGATCTAGGGCCAATGTGTGGTCCCTCCAATGGCATCATCTAGAGATCTTCCTGAACTCACTGTCTCTCCCTATTTCTGCCCACCGCGTGGGAGATTCAGAGCGTAGCTCTAATTTTCAACAAGCCCTTGTAAATGTCTTTAATTTTATTACACCTGACACATTAATTATTATTTTAAAGATCAATGTAATCCTCCCCACTGTATTTCTGTATAGAATCACTTGTACATATCTTGTACATGTCCCCCTCCCTTTCTGAACGCACCCTCCTCCATTATGTGCGCCAGAGCCAGTGTGAATAAATTTGCTCTTTATAAATTCCAAAAGGATACTGAAACTTTTTAAGCCAAAACACACTTTACCCTCTCTGCCTTTATTTTAAAACATTATTTGTTTAACCCAGAGTTCTCAGTCTGTCAATGTTTATATATATATATATATATATATATATATATATATATATATATATATATATATATATATATATATTATAAAATTTATGTACACATCATTTTTTTTTCCAAGTAAATTCTGTTTTATCGTGCAGATATTGGGATCGAGGCAGATGACCTGCCATTTTTACGACTATTTTGATTTCAAGAGACTTGCTTTAGCATGTCCACCTTAATTCTAACCCTCCTATACTCTTTTTCGCTTTGTATAAATATGTAGTGTATACTTGATATAGATATTTGCATATATATAAAACTTTGTAGTATTTTTCTTTTAATTTTTTTGATGTTTAAATACAGATGTATCCTGCAGTTAGTGGACATAAACCCTTTTGACTGTAAAATTGTACATTTGTAAAACCTCAGTAATGTAAATGTGAGTTTGAAAATCGACATAACCCCCTTCCTTTTTGGTAAGAGAAAAGAAAAGATGAAAAAAAAAGGAAAAAAAAACTTTAGGCCAAACTGTGCATTTTCAGAATTCTTCTACAGATATATTGGTCGTGATGTTGTAAATTGTAAATTGTAATTTCAGCCAGGCAAGACAAAACTGCATCTTTCCCCCGCCCCCCCCCCCCTTTTTTTTTTTATAGTTGGTGTTTCATTTGACTTCCACAAAGAATTTGGATAAGTGTTAAATTTGCTCTAAATTAGTGCAGCACTCTTTAAAACAATCAGCCAACTGCAAGTTGAATCTGAACTGAAGAACCCAATTAAATCTTAGTTATTCTTTATTGTACAGACTCTAATGTTTTGTTTTTTGCATTTTGTCTCACTTGTAAGTTGCTGTAACATATTGTCCACTTAATTCTTTCTTGTTTAAATATACAAATGTAATAGTTAAACGGTGTATATTTACAACAGACATTAAATCCCCTTCTTTTGTGTATATTACAATTGAATTTTCCAAGCACACTTGTTTAACTGTATGTGTATAATTAAGAATCCCCTTTTCAATTGCCAGATGGAGCAGGAGGGCAATGGGGAAGGGGCATTATTGGCCCTGTGGATGCTTCTGATTTAGCAATTATTTTTTTGTACTTTGTGTAGAATGTCTATAAACGATGTGTGATCTTTATTTTGAAAATTACAGAACTTTGGAATCTGTGTGTGTGTGGTGTCTGTTTCTATGAATTCAGCCCAAGCCTCTCAGTCTAGTAAATAACAATGCTGCCACAGCAAGACCTATGAAAATATGCAAGCTCGGCAAAACTTCACCTGAATAAGGGTACTTTCACACTAGCGTTATTCTTTTCTGGTATTGAGTTTCGTCCTAGGGGAAATGGAGAGCAATCTGTTCAGTATGAATCAGGATGTCTTCAGTTCAGTCACTCTTATGGTATTTGGCATGACAAAACTTTTCATTGAAATTCATTAATGCCGGATCCTGTTTTCCAGTCTGCGCATGCGCAGACCTTTAAAAATGCTAAAGATATACTGGATCCGCTTTTCCGGATGACACCGGAGAGACTGGTCCCGATCAGTCTACAAATGCTATCCGTTTTCACACTGATTTCCGGCGACGGAACTGCCTGCCGAATCTTCACAAGGCCGAAAAGACATTTGTCCATCCAGTTCGGCCTGTCCTCCTGCAAGTTGATCCAGAGGAAGGCAAAAAACCTGAGGTAGAAGCTAATTTTCCCCACTTTAGGGGAATAAAAATATCCATCCTGACTCCAATCAGGCAATCAGAATAACTCCCTGGATCAACGACCCCTCTCTAGTAGCTATAGCCTTTAATATTATTACACTCCAGAAATACATCCAGTCCCCTCTTGAATTCCTTAATTGTACTCTCCATCACCACCTTCTCAGACAGAGAGTTCCATAGTCTCACTGCTCTTACCGTAAAGAATCCTCTTCTATGTCTGTGTACAAACCTTCTTTCCTCCAGACGCAGAGGATGTCCCCTCGTCACAGTCCTGGGGATAAATAGATTATGGGAGAGATCTCTGTACTGACCCCTGATATATTTATACATAGTAATTAGATCTCCCCATAGTCTTCTTTTTTCTAAAGTGAATAAACCTAATTTTGATCATCTTTCAGGGTACTGTAGTTGCCCCATTCCAGTTATTACTTTAGTTGCCCTCCTCTGTACCCTCTCCAGCTCTGTCTGCCTTTTCACAGGAGCCCAGAACTGTACACAGTACTCCATGTGTGGTCTGACTAGCGATTTGTAAAGTGGTAGGACTGTGTTCTCATCACAGGCATCTATGCCCCTTTTGATGCAACCTATTATCTTATTGGCCTTGGCAGCAGCTGCCTGACACTGGTTTTTGCAGCTTAGTTTGCTGTTTATAAAAATTTCTAGATCCTTTTCCATGTCAGTATTACCGTACCGAATGGCTTACCATTTAGTATGTACGGGTGACTTGCATTATTCATTTCCATGTGCATAACTTTACATTTGTAAGTGTTAAACCTTATCTGCCCAAGCCTCCAATATATCCGGATCCCTCTGTAGTAGTATACTGCCCTCTTCAGTGTTAATTACTTTACACAGTTTAGTCTCATCTACAAAATTGATATTTTACTATGCAAGCCTTCTACAAGATCATTAATAAATATATTGAAGAGAATAGGGCCCAATACTGACCCCTGAGGTACTCCACTAGTGACAGTGACCCAATCTGAGTGTGTACCGTTAATAACCACCCTCTGTTTTCTATCATTGAGCCAGTTACTTGCCCACATACAGACATTTTCTCCCAGTCCGAGCATTCTCATTTTATAAACTAACCTTTTATGTGGTACAGAGTCAAATGCTTTGGAGAAGTCCAGATATATGACATCCATTGATTCGCCACTGTCAAGTCTAGAACTTACCTTCTCATAGAAACTGATTAAATTAGTTTGACATGACCGTTCCCTCATGAAGCCATGCTGATATGGTGTTATTTGCTTATTTCTGTTGAGATCCTCTAAGATAGCATCTCTTAGAAAATTACCTGTGGACTTCAAACCGTTTACCCACAACAGATGTTAAACTTACAGGCCTATAGTTTCCAGGTTTTTGGATTATTTTTAAATATTGGCACCACATTTGCTATGCGCCAATCCTGTGGGACATTACCTGTCAGTATAGAGTCCGCAAATATCAGAAATAAGGGTCTGGCTATGACATTATTAATTCCTTTAGGATACGGGGGTGTATGCCATCCGGTCCTGGCGATTTGTCCATTTTAATCTTTTTAAGTTGCTGTTGTACTTTTTCCTGGGTCAGACAGGACACTTTTAATGGGGAATTTTATTTTTACATTCGGCATGTCATCTGACAGTTTATTTTCCTCAGTGAATACATTGGGGAAAAAACTACTTAACAGCTTTGCTTTCTCCTCGTCGCTCTCTGCGACTCCCCCCTCATTACTCGTTAAAGGGCCGACACCTTCAGATTTATACTTTTTAACATTTATATAGTTGAAGAACATTTTAGGGTTAGTTTTACTCTTTGGCAATTAATCTCTTGGTCTCTAGTTTGGCCGCTTTTATTAGTTTTTTTTACATGTTCTATTTATCCACATTGTCTTTTTGTTCCTTAACCTTTTATTCCCATACGGTATGTACCTCTCACAATGAGATTTTAGGATGCTTTTAAAGATATCCCATGTTGTGGCTGTATTTTTATTTTTGAGGACTTTGTCCCAGTTTATTAGGCCTATGGCCTCTCTTAGTTGGCTAAATGTTGCTTTATTGAAGTTTGGTATTTTTGTTCCTCCCTGTAGAAACGCTCTTTTGAATGACAATTGGAAGGTTATTACTTTATGGTCACTATTTCCCAGGTGTCCCCCAACCTGCACATCTGATGTTCTGTCAGGGCTATTGGTTAATACTAAGTCCAGTATGGCCGTCCCTCTAGTCTGGTCCTGATCAGTTGGGAGAGGCAACTGTCTTTGGTAATTGCCAAGAACCTGTTTCCTTTATGATATATACAAGTTTCAGTTTCCCAGTCTATATCTGGGTAGTTGAAGTCCCCCATAATAACCACGTCCTTATCATTTGCTGCCTTGTCCATCTCGTTTAGTAGTAGATTTTCTGTGGACTCTGGTATATTAGGTGGTTTATAGTAAACTCCTATTAGTAATTTATTATTGTTTTTAGCTCCATGTATCTCTACCCACAGTGACTTGACATGTTCATGTCCCTCACTTATATCTTCCCGGAGTGTGGGCTTTAGATGGGACTTTACATAAAGGCATCCCCCCCCCCCCCCCCTCCCCCTCTGGTTTTGACGATCCTTTCTAAACAGACTGTAACCTTGTACATTAATTGCCCAGTATGAAAGTATACTAACATTTAGTGCAGGTTTAAATATCTGTAAGCATGTCTGCAAACTTCACTACATGGGAATGGGATGTTGAAATCAATGTACTTCGTTGCAGATTAGTAGTGCGGAATCCACTTAAAAAAAAAAAAAGTTACTACTCTTAAATGTAGTGTAAAAAAAAAGCTGTCATGTTTAACCACTACAAAAAATGTTTCATAATTATGGTTTATTTCTACTGTGAATTACAGTGCATGCTACTACACATGAATAGATTTCCAACTTCTATCCAGACCAATAGCCCAGTGTTGTGTGGGTTTATGTTTCTAGACACAACTTGGGGTGTGTTTTTTCTTTATTTTGTTTTCTTACATTTTATTTCCCCCTATTTGTATTTGAAAACTTAACACCCTGAGCATACTGCAATTTTTTTAACTATAAAGTCAAGCAACAAAAAAAGTCAGGAAATAGGTTTTAAAACCCCACTATTTGGACATGTTTAAGTACTTTTAATTGGGGGGGACAACACCATGGGTATAGGCCTGGCTACTAAGAGTTAGTCAGCCTGTTCCATTAAGGCTAAATGCACACAAACGTTTGTTTCCTTTTTTTTTCTGGGTTTTTTTTGTGGATAGGATGCGGACCCATTCATTTCAATGGGTCCGCAAAAAATGCGGACAGCACACAGTGTGCTATCCGCATCAGTATGTCCATTCTGTAGCCCTGCAAAGAGAAAAAAAAAAACATGTCCTATTCTTGTCCGTTTTAGGCATTGTTACAATAGATCCACACAAAAAAAAAAGGATGTCATTTTTCTATATATATTTTGCAGCTCCGCAATTTGCGGACCGCAGAACACATACAGTAGTCTGCATGTAGCCTAAAGCTCTAATGCCAAATATTGTCTCTAACACCAGCGACTTCATGGGCAGACATATTGGAAAACTTTAAATATTAACACGTTGAGGGAGCTCACCAGCTATTGTTGAGCACAGTCTACCGTTCACCCTATGGCACCAAAGAATACAAATCTATTATTGAGACCGGCTCTCAACAAATAACCTGTATTTTATTAATTCACCATTTGTATAAACATTCATTAAAATATTATTAAAAAAATGCATCAAAATATTGTACATTAATTATTGACCCAGGTATATATCATGCAGAGCTCACGCATAAAAAATATAAAAAGTGGCCGAACAGATTTGTTGCAACTGTGTTTTTAGACGGTAATTCATTCAATAGATATTATTGTCCATATGTAAATATTAGCGTCGGCTTAATTTCAGCTAGTCACATGTCTTTTTATTTTATTTTTTATTGTATTGGTGCTTGATATTACATATATCCGTGCATTTATATGGTCTATCTTGCATGTTAAGTAAATAGTGTACAGTGCATTGCAGAAGTATTTACCCTCGACTTTTTTTGTTTTGTTACATTACACCCTTAAGTTCAATGTTTTGTTAATCTGAATTCTATGTGATAAATCAGAACACAATAGTCTAAGTTGAAGTGAAATGAGAAAAATATATAAATAAAACTATTGTTTAGAAATAGAAAACAGAAAATTGGCATGTGGGTATGTATTCACCCCTTTTGTTAGGAAGCCCATAAAAAGCTCTGATGCAACCAATTGCCTGAGAAGTTGCATAATTTAGTGAAATGATGTCCATGTGTATGCAATCTAAGTGACACATGATCCGTCATTTACATATAAACTTTTTTTTTTTTTTTTAAAGGCCCCAGAGGCTGCAACACCTAAACAATAGGCATCACTAACCAAACACTGCCATGAAGACCAAGGAACTCTCCAAACAAGTTAGGCTCCATTCACACGTCCGCAGAATGGGTCTGCATCTGTTCTGCAATTTTGCGGAACGGGTGCGGACCCATTCATTCTCTATGGGGATGGAATGGATGCGGACAGCACACAGTGTGCTGTCTGCATCCGCAATTGCGGAGCGCGGCCCCGATCTTTGGGTCTGCAGCTCCGTAAAAGATGGAACATGTCCTTTTCTTGTCCGCAGCTTGCGGACAAGAATAGGCGTTTCTATGGGGGTGCCGGGCTGGTGTGTTGCGGACCCACAACACATCACGGACGTGTGAATGGAGCCTAAGGGAGAATGTTGTTGAGAAGTACAAGTCAGGGTTAAATTATAAAAAAAAAATCCAAATCTTTGATGATCCCCAGGAGCACCTTTAAATCTATCATAACCAAATGGAAAGAACATGGCACAACAGCAAACCTGCCAAGAGACGGCTGCCCACCAAAACTCATGGACTGGGCAAGGAGAGCATTAATCGGAGAGGCAGCACAGAGACCTAAGGTAACCCTGGAGGAGCTGCAGAGTTCCACAGCAGAGACTGGAGTATCTTTACATAGGATGACCATAAACCGTACGGTTCATAGAGTTGGGCTTTATGGCAGAGTGGGCAGAGGAAAGCCATTACGTTCAGATAAAAACAATAAGGCATGTGGGAGACTCCCAAAATGTATAGAAGAAGGTGCTCTGGTCTGATGAGACTAAAATATTTGGCCATCAAAGAAAATGCTATGTTTGGCGCAACCCCAACACGTCACATCACCCAAAGAACACCTTCCCCACAGTGAAACATGGTGGTGGCAGCATCATGCTGTGGGGATGGGACTGGGAAACTGGTAAGAGTTGAGTGAAAGATGGATGGTGCTAAATACAGGGATATTCTTGAGCCAAACCTGTACAACTCTGTGTGTGATTTGAGACTAGGACGGAGGTTCACCTTCCAGCAGCACAATGACCCCAAACACACTGCTAAAGCAACACTTGAGTGGTTTAAGGGAAAACATGTAAATGTATTGGAATGGCCTAGTCCAGTGATGTTGAACCTTTGAGACCGAGTGCCCAAACTGCAACCCAAAACCCTCTTATTTATTGCAAAGTGCCAACACGGCAATTTAACCAGAATACTACAGTCCTATAGTTTTATATTCCATGTACTTTATCACTTATCTATAATAGCCTGCCTACATTCAGTGCCCTGCTATGAGAAGTCTAAGGCAAATTGGTACACTGTAGATTTTTTCCAGAGGCAGGTGCCCACAGAGAGGGCTTGGAGTGCCGCCTCTGGCACCTGTGCCATAGGTTCGCCACCACTGGCCTAGTCAAAGCCCAGATCTCAATCCAATAGAAAATCTGTGGTCAGACTGAGGCTACTTTCACACTTGCGCTTGATCGGATCCGTTCTGAACGGATCCGATCATATTAATGCAGACGGAGGCTCCGTTCAGTACGGATCCGTCTGCATTAATAACTTAGAAAAAATTCTAAGTGTGAAAGCAGCCTGAGCAGATCCGTTCAGACTTTCAATGTAAAGTTAATGGGGGACGGATCCGCTTGAAGATTGAGCCATATGGGCTCATCTTCAAGCGGATCCGTTCCCATTGACTTACATTGTAAGTCTGAACGGATCCGCTCGCCTCCGCACGGCCAGGTGGACAGCTGAACGCTGCAAGCAGCGTTCAGCTGTCCGCCTGTCCGAGCGGAGCGGAGGCTGAACGCCGCCAGACTGATGCAGTCTGAGCGGATCCGCTCCATTCAGACTGCATCAGGGCTGGACGGAAGCGTTCGGGTCCGCTCGTGAGCCCCTTCAAACGGAGCTCACGAACGGACCGACGAACGCTAGTGTGAAAGTAGCCTTAATAGACTTGTCCAAAGCGACTTGGAGCTGTGATTGCCACAAAAGGTGGCTCTACAAAGTATTGACTTTTGGAGGGGTGAATAGTCATGCACATTGACCTTTTCTGTTATTTTGTCCTATTTGTTGTTTGCTTCACAATAAAAAAAAAACATCTTCAAAGTTGTGGGCATGTTCTGTAAATTAAATAAATGATGCAAATCCTCAACAATCCATGTTAATTCCAGGTTCTGGGGCACCAAACACGAAAAAAGTCAAAGGGGGGTGAATACTTTTGCAAGGCACTGTACATGTGGGGTTTAATCGCTACACTGGCTGGCACTCTTACGGTGTTGATTTGGATATAAGTGGGAAGGTTTACAACGTACATGCGTTGTGTCTATGTTGTTTCGAATATATTCTCATTAAGCCGGATAGATTTTTGGGTTACTCACGACCACAATGTTTTCTGTGCGCTAGTGCTTTGAGGTGGAGAGTGGAGCCGCAAAGCTTATTACAAGCCGACTGGGAGAGATCCAGCGGGGAGAGACACGAACCGTGGGGAATCCCACAGAAAACATTGTGGTCGTGAGTAACCCAAAAATCTATCCGGCCTAATGAGAATATATTCTAAACAACATAGAGACACAGCGCACGTACGTGGTAAACCCTCCCACTTATATCCAAATCAACGCCGTAAGAGTGCCAGCCAGTGCAGCGATTAAACCCCACATGTACATTATTTACTGAACGTGCAAGATAAACCATATAAATGCACGGATATATGTAATATCAAGCACCAATACAATAAAAAAAAATAGACATATGTGACTAGCTGAAATTAAGCCGATGCTAATATTTACATATGGACAATAATATCTATTGAATGAATTACCGTCCAAAAACGCAGTTGCAACAACTTTGTCGCCCATTTTTTATTTTTTTCTATGCGTGAGCTCCGCATGATCTATACCTGGGTCAATAATTAATGTACAATATTTTGATGTATTTTTTATAATAGTTTAATGAATGTTTATACAAATGGTGACTTGATAAAATACAGGTGATTTGTTGAGAGCCAGTCTCATTAATAGATTATGTCGGAGAACTTACCTTAGTAGCCATCAGCACCCTTGATTGCATTGTGGGAAGCCGATGGGTAGAGAGAGGAAGCTCTCTGTAAACTCCTTAGATGCGCTGTCAGCATTGATCGCTGCATCGAAGGGCTTAATTCGACAGAATAAGGCCTCATGAACACGACCGTTTTTTTTTTTAAGGTCCGCAAAAACGGGGTCCGTAGGTCCGTGATCCGTGACTGTTTTTTCATCCGTGGGTCTTCCTTGTTTTTTGGGGGATCCACGGACATGAAAAATAAAATCTAAGTCAAGTTTGCCATTGAAATGATAGGAAAAAACGGACACGGATCACGGACGCGGATGACAATCTTGTGTGCTTCCGTGATTTTTCACGGACCCATTGACTTGAATGGGTCCGTGAACCGTTGGCCGTGAAAAAAATAGGACAGGTCATATTTTTTTCACGGCCAGGAAACACGGATCACGGATGCGGCTGCCAAACGGTGCATTTTCCGATTTTTCCACGGACCCATTGAAAGTCAATGGGTCCGCGAAAAAAAACTGAAAACGGCACAACGGCCACGGATGCACACAACGGTCGTGTGCATGAGGCCTAAGTGTTTATACAATGATGCTGGGGCCCTGCTGTTAGTAACATGTGCAGAGAAGGTTTGGAATGTGTTAAAGCTATGGACATCTTGGTATAAATTCTTTTGTAATTGGATTAAATTAAGTTTGCAACTTTTTACTTAAAGGGACACAGTCAGGCCTTCTGAGCATATTTATATCTTTATATGCCTTCCTCGGTCTTGTAATAAGTTTCCAATCCATATAAGTATTATCCCAGTGCGCATTGTAAACCGTGAAAAATAATCTTTATAATCACCTGTCAATCAACCGTCCTTTGTGCCCAAGGGGCGTTCTTTGCGCCGCATTTGTGCCCAGCCGTGCCCCAACTGCCGGATCCTTAGAGATGCCCATCTCATTAGAATTCACTTCGCTGGGCGGTAGAGCAGTGCCCGGCGCAGGCGCAGAATGGAGAGGTTGAAGCGGCCTCATTGAAACATAGGGGACGCAGGCGCAGTTACGGTCATCAGCCTCAATAGCATCATCTGCGCGCATGCGCCCGGCACCCTCACTCACTGGGATCACATCGCGCCTGCGACCCCTATGTTTCTATGAGGCTACTTCAGCCTCTCCATTCTGCGCCGGGCACTGCTCTACCGCCCAGCGAAGTGAATTCTAATAAGATGGGCGTCTCTAAGGATCCAGCAGTTGGGGCGCGGCTGGGCACAAATGTGGCGCGAAGAACACCTCTTGGGCACAAAGGACAGTTGATTGACAGGTGATTATAAAGATTATTTTTCACGGTTTACAATGCGCACTGGGATAATACTTATATGAATTGGAAACTTATTACAAGAGCGAGGAGGGCATCTAAAGATCTAAATATGCTCAGAAGGCCTGACAGTGTCCCTTTTAAGCAGCTTATGTATTCCACTACAGTATATTGCAAGCTACTGGATGTCAATTCCATCAATTGGGTTTTGTCAGCTTCAGTTCCTCTTCTCCTCTGAATATTCATTTAAAGGAAATCTGTCATTTGAAGAAGCATTCTGATCTGTCAGTCTCGTTATAAAGCAGGGTGAGCTGAGGAAATTAGTATATTAAAGTCTTAAAAAATAAATCAATCAGAGAACAAAAGTACCACTGTACATCAACCATCCAAAAGCATTGTAAGCCTTCCATGAAAGGAAAATCTAAATTATGGGTATGCAACACATTATAAACTGATAGAAAAAACAGGTGCGATAAAGTCTCAGGGGAAAGGCAATGAGTTCCCTAAAGAAATGAAAATAATCTTAAAACATGCACACCAATTCACACACAGATGCACCTCGCCCAGTCTTTATGGCTCAACAGCGGACATTTGAGCTTGGATCCAGACATCCCAAATTTGCAGGAACTGATCCGGAACTCTTCTAACTGCAAAAGCCAACGTATACATCAGCAATTATGTATTGGTCAGTTGTACCCATTGAGGAACAGACAAGGTAAAGTTTCTTCTCGTATTTAGAAAGAAGCTCCGAAATGAAGGCCAACTTCGAGTTTAAGGAACTATAAATATCTTACCAATACCTCTGCTGTTTGGGGCAAAGCCACACTGTACGGAACAAAGAACCTTTTGAGGCGTCACACAAAGTACGAACAGGGCTCGAGAGTCGATGCATCTGATACAGTCTGATGTAAGGTAGCTCTTAGCCCAGGGGTGCACAACCTGACACCTTCTATCATTCTGTGCAGCCCCCAACCATCTGTGACAGACGTATGTATATGTCTTGTGGCTGCTTACATTAATTTCTCGTTAATGTCATTGGGGGACATAGCACCATGGGTATTTGCCCAGCTACCACTAGGAGGTGACACTAGATATCAAAAATGTTGGCTCTGTCCAGATGGGCTATACCTTCTCCACAGACACTAGGCTAATCAGTTTTTTTTTTCTAGGAGGCAGACATGACCTGCTCTGTTTTTTGCAGGTCTTGCTGCTTTTCATTTTTATTTTTTTTCCTTTCTTCTGCAGGTCTCGGCCTGCTGCAGGATGGGGCTCCATTGTGGATTACCACTTTAGTTGAATCCCCTGCGGGCGCGTACTTGAAGTACCTATGTCGGTCATCCAGTCCCCCATCACTGCATCCGGAGTAGCATGCCAGCAATCCCACGTAAGTGTTGAGTTTGCCGAAGAGGTGACCCTAAAGACGCCGGACTGTGAGTATTTTTCCCTGCGTCCCTGCCCCAAGAGGTCCCCCGGGTTAAACCCCCCCTTTCTGACAAAGGGATGGGATTCATTTCATTTGTGGGGCCTGGCTAGGTCCCTCCTTTCCCCTTTTTTTCTTCTTTCCCTTGGGTATCCTTCACCTCCCTGGCCATCCATGCCTCTCCCAGCCTTTCTCTCTACTTTAGTCCCTGGCTTCTTCCAGGGACTAGACTGCATCTTCCCCGGCCTGTCCTCGAGCCCCCGGTGCTCTTTTTGCCCTGTTTTTACCCTCCCTGAGCGTTGCTCCTCTCCTCAGAAGCCCACCTCACCCTTTTTTTTTGCAATCCGGAGGGCCCTAGGTCTCCCTCAGTTCCGGGTCCGTCAATGGTGCACCTTTTCCGACCACTTCATTAATTGAGGCCCTGTCTTCTTTCTTGCCTAGGCCGCGTCTTCTCCTGCATCTCCCTGACCACCCCTTCTGTGTCGGTCCCTCCTGAATGGGCTTCTTCCCTGTCCCAAGCCATAGGGAACCTTGTCCAACTCTCCCAATCCATGGTGGAGTCGCTGGACCGCTTGCCTCCCCAAATTGCAGCCGCCTCTGCCCCTCTCAGGTACTCCTCCGCTGATGGTGCACGCTCACATTCAGACACCAGGTCCCGCAAACGACCTTGGGTTGTCACAACTAAGGGTACTTTCACACTAGAGGTTTTTTTTTTTCGGCACTGAGTTCTGTCATAGGGGCTCAATATCGGAAAAGAACTGTTCCGTTTTATCCCCATGCATTCTGAATGGAGAGCAATCCGTTCAGTCACTGAAAGGCGTTTCGGATGGAGGAATGGAGGCATGCTGCGGTATTGTCTATGTCCAAAATTCCGGATCAGTTGCCGGATTTACATTGAAATGTATTAGTGCCGGATCCGGCATTAAAAATACTGCTTCCGACTTCCGGTTCCGGCGTTGGCATGTGAGAACGCGAAGGAAAGAGCTCCTCCGCGGCAATGACTGAATGAGTGACTTATAAGGGAGCCTGCATAGCATTCTCTCGCCCGACATCGGGAAGCAACACCGGGAGATCTCATTCGCTGCACATGGAGTGATACTTACTTCGCAGTGGCCAGAAATCGGTGGGATCTTAGCGCTCGACTTCCCCCCTCGCCTCAATATGGCAGCGACATCAGTGTCACCCCTCCTGCTTCAGGATGACTGATCTCAAGATCCGGAACCTTTTAACGGGGCTCCAGATGTACTGGATTATAAGCGACTAGCCATTGAAGTGGCACTATGCATAACCCCAGACATCAAAAGACCCTGGAGACCACCAGTCGGTCCTCACTGAATGCATTGCAGGAGGAAGTAGGTCAAACCAGCCAAAAGGTGGGAGAACTTGAGCAAGAGATAAATTTGCTTCTTGCCACCTCAGCAGAAGTAACGACCACTATGCAAACCCAGCAATGGGTTATTGATCAAATGCGCAGTAAAATGGAGGATCTTGAAAACAGGTCCCGCCGCAACAACCTGCGGATGGTGGGACTGCCAGAGAGCATTCGGCATCCAGAATTACTTGACATATGCGAGAAGGAGCTGCCAGAGGCTTTGGGCCTTAACTTTTTCTGCAGGGTAGAAAGAGCACACAGAGTGGGACAAGACACAGTTCCCGCTCTGCCCCAACTCCTTCTTTCCTCCGAGAGAGACCTCGCCAAGTTATAATGCGTCTGCTGGACTTTAATGACAAGGTAGCCATGATGCGAGCCTTCCGGAGAAGACATCGCCCGATATCTATCAGAGGCTACACAGTCATGTTATTTGAAGATTACTCGGTGGAGGTAGTGAAAAAGCGCAAAGCTTTCAGCCCTATCTGCACTAAGCTATACCAAGGAAATATCCGGTTCCAGCTCCTGTACCCGGCTATTTTAAAGGTCTATCGTCAGGAGAAGGTTCTTAACTCACCTTGTGCCATTGGACACTACCAAGCCAGAATAGTGATGCATATACTATCCTAGAACGTGAAAGGGCTTCGTTCTCCATCGAATCGCTCTAAAATTCTACGTCGCTTGAAACGTCTACGTCCTGAGACTGCTCTCCTCCAGGAGACTCATCTAGTCAAAAAGGTTTTTTTTCCGGATGCAGAAGTTCTAGGTTGGTAGAGTCTATGGAGGTTTATTCTAAGACATATGATGAGGGCAGTAGATGGCTTAGATTGACCCTAGAATTTGAAGGTGTAAAGTATAGCATACATAACATATATGCACCTAATGGGGAAAATAAAACTTTCTTCACCAGCTTAGAATATAGGTTACTATCAGATGAAATCCCCAACAAGATAGTAGGAGGGGATTTCAATTCAGTTGTCTCAACTCAGGAGGATCGCTTGAGAGAGGATAGGTCAGTAATTAACCATGTCTTCTTCTGGTATTTCAGACATATGGATCTCTTCACCGAGATGATAGAGAATACACAAATTTTTCTCATGTGCACCAATCATGGTCCCGCATTGATTATTTGCTGCCTAGCACAAACATGGAGAGCAGAGTGACCAGTGCGGAGATCCATGATTTGGTGATCTCAGATAACTCACCTATATCTAGTTTACTTGCAGAACGCACATCCCAGGGGAACGAATTTTATCTGGTGCTTTCCTTCCTTCTTGGCCAAAGATGATAACTTCAAGGCTATCTTAAAAGGTTGGTGGTTGGAGTTTCAAGGTGACAATCCCCCACACGCATCAGATGTCTCTACTTATTGGGAAGCGGCAAAAGCAGTTTTGAGGGGTAAGATTATAGGGTACATTGGTAACCTGCGCAAAACAATATCTAAACAACATTTAGCGGCCAGTAAATCCCTGAGAGAAGCTTATACAACATTTCTAAAATCAGCTTCCTTAACAGATAAAGATTATTGGATCAGGGCCAGAAATGATTATGAATTATGGGTGGACAGGAGAGAGGCAATGTATAGGTCGGCTTTCCAAACTGATTTTTTCCGTTTCGGAAATAAGTCAGGACGTATGTTAGCCAATTTAGCCAGAGGCAGATTCACCCCTCCGAACATCACGTCTTTACGAGATGCCAAGGGAATTGATACACAGAAACCCCAAGACTATCAATAGCCTCTTGGGAGAATTTTATGCCAGCTTATACAGTGACTCTCCAAGGGGAACTGAAGCAGGTAAAACGTTCCTGTCATCCATCAATATTCCGTTCCTAGATGCGGCTCAACAGGAAAGCTTAAATTTAAAAAATTACGGAGGAAGAAATACTAGCCAACATTAAATCACTGCATAATGGCAAAGCCCCGGGCCCTGACGGGTTCTCAGGGGAGTTCTTTAAAGTGCTGCAAGCCCAAATATCCCCTACTTTAACCACCTTCTCCAATCTGGTGACTTCCCGAGACACTCCAAAATAGCCCACTGTGGTAATGTGAACAGTGCTGGAAGGTGTGTTGTCCCACTTCAGGTACCTCAGATGGGTGAGACAGATAAAATCCAGAGAGTGGCAGTAGTCTCATAGTTTGCTGAGACATTTTTGTATACATTTTCTGGGCTGGATTTTACTTGGACTGGTGGCTAGGCTTGCTAGAGGGAGTTGCCAGTCCACACCCTTCCAGTACGGGTTTTCTCAGATGGTGCCTCAATTTCAGGGTCTTCTGTCTCTTCACTGGCTCTCCCCACTTCGGCTTTACCCTTGATCTCTGGAACATCCAAGGATTTCTCCCACTTCAAGAGCTCGGCCTTAGCTTCCTTGGCCTCTGTCTCTTTGGCGCCCTCATTCTCTTTATTAGCCTTCTCACCATTCAGGGACATGGCATCATATCCTTGCTTTCTTAACTCCTCCTCCCTTTTCGCATCAAGGTTGGAGGCACTGGGGACAACAGGATCTTCACCAGACTCGTCATCTTCTGGCAATCCCTTTTGAGGTTCACCCAGGATATTGTTCCCCATCAGACCCCTGGCTTTCTGGAAGGCATTGACGGCAGAGGGGACAGCTTTCATGCTCAGGCCCGGGCTGCTCACTCTCAGGAGTCTCTTGGCTTCTGTATCCACATCAGCCCCATCAACTGGTTCAGCCGATACCTTTTCCACCTTCTCTGCCTTGGCCAGCACCCCGGCACCACCATCTCCAGACCCACTCTTACCAGGCTCTGACTTCTTGGCACCTTCCAGAGGATCTTCCTCTTCCGGTTTCTCATTTTCTTCCACCTGCTGTGCAGGAGCACGCTTAGGTTTCTCCAACTCATAGATGTCTTCTTTTGAGCTCATGAGAGCTTCCATCTCTGCTCTGAGTTGCTTGTTCAGCCTCTCTAATTAATTTTGCTCCTCAAGCACTTCTTCAATTGCTCTAGCCTTGGACTCTTTCTCCTAAGCATCAGCCTCCGCTCGGTCACGTTCTTCGGCATACCGAGCCGATATGTATTTCTCTTCAGCCAGGAGCTGGCCAAACTTCTGTTCCTTCTTAGTTTTTCACACTAGCTTGTTGGAAGTGCCCCACTCTTGGTCCTCCTGTTCCAGCGGCTCTTTACTCTGACAAAGGAGTACCACCATTCTCCTTTAGACACTTTGTGGGATTTCCACCCAGGGACTCTTCAAGCCCATTGTCGATGTCTACTACAGACTTCCGTGTCTTTCTGGAGTCTTTCCTCTTCTCCGGGACACCAGGCAGTAGACCCTTCAGTTCACTCATCTTTTCAGGGGTCTCTTCTTTTGACCCTTCTGCAGCCTTCTTAAATGTCTTTATGATGACAACTATTCCCTTCTCTATCGTATCTAGGGACCGTGTGGAGAGAGAGAAATCATCTTCATGATTGCAGCTGTACTGACAGGTAAGGTCATGTACCGCTGCCTGAATATGGGTCTCAGACACTAGGCTGGCGTCTCCCCACTCAACTCTAGTCACATCAGGTAGAACTATCGTCTGGTTGCTACCCATAACTACGTCAATTTGGCAAAACCTCGACATGGCAGCCTCTCTCTCTCTCTGAGTTGCTATCTGCCACAGCACATGTGTCACTTATATTACTTGTGTCATTGTTCTCAGTTCTGACCTCTAGGGGCACCGATGCGCTAATCCCAACATTGGACACTTCCCCAGCAACCATAAAACCCTGTGGGTACTGCATATCCACCTTTGGTACGTGTGGTACACCCTCTGGGCTCACAACATTAACCAGCATTTTTGTATCACATATATTTTTACCAGGAGGGGGCACTTCTCTCCTGATCACATCCTGAAAGGGAAAAGGCATGTCATCATCATATACTTCACATGACCTCACATTTTCATTTTTTACTTCAACTACATCACTGTTTTCAATGGTCCTTTCCCTTACACGTTCACGTAAAGGGACAGGTACACGTTCTGCAGGAGTTTTTGCACTCTGCAGAAGTGTCTCCATTACTCCACAGTTCCCAGCATAAGGGAAAATTACACCCCAACACTCCCTCATGCATGAGCGTATCTGTAACATCAAGTTCATAAGTCCCTGTTCTCATTGGAGTCTGACGCTCAGTGAAAATCAGTGGATAGTCCTTAGCCGCACGACTGTCCAGTGCCTTTATTGTTTTACCAGTCTCAGGTTTCAATATTGTGCTACCTCTTACCCGGGCTAATATGGGATCCCGTATCCTTGTCATCCCAAAACAAGCTTTGGTCATGGGTAACTGAGGTAAGACAGAAACCTTCTCTCTGCGAGGGAGCAATCACAACAGGCTTATCCGCCTGTTCAGACAAAAAAAATAATTCTGTGTGACTTATTACCTACCGGCCCAGCAGGTATCAACTGCCGCTGGCTCACTGTCACTGGGTCTGCCGCACAGTTAATAACAGGAACAGTCTTACCATTCGTTGTCACGGGTTCAGTAGTCTCGGGAGACGAGGACATCCCACGGACATCTCTACTGAGACCATTCTCCAAAATCCAGCCTCTGGAGACCTGCCCTTGATTCCTGGTACCATGATCACCTGCAGACTCCTTACTTCAACAGTTGCTACCGGAAATAACTTGGCCTGCAGTTGAGACTCTTCCTGGACGGTCATTCCAGCCGCACCCTTTCGAATCTTGTGCACAGTCGTGGAGAAGATATGTACTCATGAGAACTTCACCGCTCTCCACCTCTTTGTCTTCCCGAAGGTTGCCCTTGGCGACGGCATATCTTTGCTTTTTATCAGGAGCTCCTCTCCACAACTGCCCAAACAATCGAAAGTCCTTGCCCAGCACAAATTCCACTTCCAGGGTCTCACATTTTAACAGCTTCCATTGCACAGAGCCATACTCTGTCACAAAGGTCAGAGACACGGTGGCATCAGTCTCTGGCCCTCTCTCTGGAAAGTCCAGCACTTCAGGCCTGACCCGAGACACCTGCTGGCGGGCATCTAGAGTGACCCCCAGCAGGGTGACGGAGCCGGCATTCAGAAATTTTTCGGTTCCCAGCCGAGCACAACGGGACAGCAGGGAGCCCTCAAGATGGCCGCCGGCACCTCCACGCCGCTTCCAGAGCGCGGCTCCTGCTCGACCCCTTCAGATGCTAACTCCAGGAGTCCATCCTCATGCACCTCCGATATCGGATGGGACCTACAAGCGCAACTGAGAGTCTTACCTACAAAGGACGACTTGGAACACTCGGTCTCCTGCCTTGAACAGACTTACAGAACAGAGATGGAGGTACTGAAGGGGGAGATTGTCCACTTAGGTCACCGGGTGGAGGCTTCTGAGAAATCTCAGGAGGCCTTCTTTGAGCACCTTGCAGACCATCAGCAGGTGCTTTCTGCTCACTCCACGCAGATTTCCCAGATCTTATCCCATATCGACGACATTGATAATCGTCACCGGAGAAATAACCTCCGGATAAGGGGGCTGCCAGAATCCGTTCTGCAGGCTGACTTGGATGCCTCTGTCCAGGCGTTATTTAGATCTTTACTAAAAGGCTCTGATGATTCACCCATTGAGCTGGACCGGGTCCACAGGGCCCTAGGGCCTAAATCAGCAGACCCCAACAGACCGCGGGACATTGTATGCCGAGTGCATTTTTTCAAAATCAAGGAGGACATTATGAGAGCCGCGTGGCAGTCCGAGGACTTGTCCTACCAAGGGGCCCAAATTCAGATCCTACCTGACTTATCTAGAAGGACACTGCAATTACGTAGAGCGGTCCGACCTATTCTTACCCTGTTGAGAGAGAAGGACATCATATATCGTTGGGGCTTCCCGTTCCAGCTTCATGCCAGGAAAGACGGCAAGATGGCGACGTTTCGTGACCTGGAGGATCTCCCTAAGTTCCTTGAGACTTTCTCTTTGCCTAAGGTCTCCCTCCCAGAATGGCCAGTGTTGCCATCCCCTGCACAGCTGCCAGAGAGAGCTCGGTGGACACAAGTATCGCCGCGGTCAGCGAAGTCAAAGAACACGCCGTGATACCCGCGTTTACTTTTCTCATGTTGGACTATCATGTGCCCACATGCTGAGTGATCCTTCGCTCCTGTTCTATATTTCTCAGGGTCCTCATATTTAGTTTCTCTGCACATTGTTCCTGTTAGTCTAATCTGTCTGTTTTCAGCCCTGATTTACACTCTTTGTGAGTGTTACTTGCAGTTTTGTTCAGTCTGGCTATGACCTGGCTCCCATATCGGGGCTAGTGCATGGGCAGTAACATGTCTACTAAATAGCTTATTCCGATTTTTCCTTCATTTTGAATGGCGGGAGGGTGCCGGCTCGCCCTGAGCTTCCACCGCTCCTACCTGCCTAGTTGGTGTGGCGTAGACCTCCCTGAGATGCTGAATCCTCAGGCTAAGTGCCACCAGTTTTTGCCGTGTGTATTATCTGTGAGTCTTTGTCTTGTTAACCCTGTCTTGTCCTCTCTCCCCTTTTGTTCTCCCCCCCCCCCCTCCCTGATAGGGTTGTACTTAGATCCCCTAATCCTACTTCTATAGATGGCGTCTGTTAAGTTTGGTTCCTATAATGTGAACGGACTTAATGAACCCGCTAAGCGCAATCAAATCTTGTATAGTATGCATAAACAAAGGGTCTCGAGAGCTCTTTTGCAGGAGACTCACTTTAAGACTGGACATGTGCCCTCCTGCAAAAGCAGATATTACACGACCTGGTCACACTGTACTCACTCAGAGTCCAAATCTCGGGGTGTGTCCATTGCCGTCCATAAATCAGTACCTTGTGAAATTTTAGACACAGTCTCCGATGCTTCTGGTCGTTTCCCTTTTCATTAAGGTTTCCCTGTCGTCTAGACTCCTAATAATTGCTAATGTTTATTTTCCTAATGCAGGTCACTCGCGTTTTGCCTCCAGGATGTTTTCCACCTTGATTGACTGTGCGGATGGGCTGCCAATTGTCCTAGGAGGGGACATTAACTTTCCCTTGGATGTGTCCCTGGATGCCTCCTCTGGTAGGTCCTCGATCTCCCCTGGGGTGGCCCGTGGTTTCAAGAGACATCTTAGATCCCTCAGACTCATAGATGCATGGCGCATTTTATTCCCTACCACAAAAGATTACACGTTTTTCTCAGCATCCCACAACACATATCACTGCCTAGACTATATATTTATCTCCCACTCCTTACTCGACTCCCACCCAGCCGCAGGGATTGAGCCTGCGTTATTTTCTGACCACTCCTTGACGTGGGTGGCCCTTGACATTGGTGACCCCTCCAGGTCGTTTGGTTCCTGGAAACTCAACGACAATATTTTCAGGGATCCCGTCTGCGCTGCAGACATACGTTCTGCCCTTGCTGACTTTGCCCTGAACCATGAATCTGACCCTTCCAGCCCGACTATTAAATGGGAAGCCCTGAAATGTGTGGTTAGAGGCAGATTAATCCTACACGCTTCCAGACTTAAGAGAATTAGGGCTGGGGAGATTAAATCGCTACTGGAGAAATTAGCGGAGCTGAAGCAGAAGCATAAGGGGTCACTCTCAAATTATGTTTTCCAGGAGCTCGCACAGCTCTCAGGAAAATAATTGACCAAAAGTGCTTGGGCGCTAGGGACAGGCTTCAGAAACTCTTCTATGGCCATGGGGATAAAAGTGGCAGACTGCTAGCGAGAATGTTGCGGCCCAAAACGAACGCCTCATATATCCCCTCCCTAAATCGTAGGATAGGGGGGCGAGTTCATGCGACGGGGGACATTCTACAGGAATTTCGCTCTTACTATGAGGACTTATATAACATTAGAGGGAAGTTTGCGGACTTGCCCATTGATGCTAAAACTAAAAAGATCAGGGATTATATGGCCGGCCTGCTAGGCCCTAAATTATCCGATGAACAAAGGGAAGAACTAGAAGGGGAGATAACGGAATCGGAGGTACATAAAACAATTAAGGGCCTGACAGTCGGTAAAAGCCCAGGACCAGGCGGTTTCACACCCCGCTTTTATAAAAGCTTTCTGGACGAGGTTGCATCGCCCTTCACCAAAATGTGCAATTCCCTGTCGGATGGTGCGTCTTTCCCTCCCCAGGCTTTGATGGCCCACATCTGTGTTTCCCCGAAACCGGGGAAAGACCCGCTGGCATGTAGCAACTATCGTCCCATCTCTCTGATCAATGTAGACGTGAAGATCTATGCAAAAATTTTAGCTGATCGAATGAAGCCGTTTATACCATCTTTGATCCATGTGGATCAAGCGGGCTTTGTCCCGGGGAGGGAAACACGCGACAATACCATCCGCACCATGGCCATTATTGACCATGCTGGCAAAGGGGGATCTCCTCTGTGTCTTTTGTTGATCGACGCAGAAAAAGCGTTCGACCGGGTGGACTGGTCCTTCCTGTCTGAATCCCTTAAGGCATTCGGTTTTGGCCCTGGCATGATAGATAGAATTTTGGCATTATACCGTGACCCTAGCGCCCAGGTCCGAGTCAACGGATCTTTATCCACTCCTTTCCGTATCCATAATGGCACCAGACAAGGGTGTCCACTTTCCCCTTTGTTATACATTATGGTTATGGAATTCCTAGCTAGAGCTCTAAGGGCAAATTAATCCATCAAGGGCCTATGTATGGGTGAATTGGAGTTAAAAATAGCCATATATGCAGATGACCTCCTTATATATTGCACTGATCCGCTGGTCAGCTTCCCTAATATCCTGAAGGAATTCTCATCCTTTGGTGACCTCAGCAACTTTAAAGTGAACCTCCACAAATCGGAGGTCCTTAATGTCACTTTGCCCCAGAGTTTGGCTGACAGCTCAGCTGTCCGCCTGTCCGTGCGGAGGCGAGCGGAGCGGAGGCTGAACGCCACCAGACTGATGCAGTCTGAGCGGATCCGCCTCCATTCAGACTGCATCAGGGCTGGACGGCTGCGTTCGGGTCCGCTCGTGAGCTCCTTCAAACGGAGCTCACGAACGGAAACCCGAACGCTAGTGTGAAAGCAGCCTTACAGTCCTCTTTCCCCTTCCGCTGGGCTAAAGGCCACATAGCTTATTTAGACACAGCCATCCCCTCTGACCTGGCTAGCCTCTTCTCCCTGAACTTCACCCCTCTAGTAGAAGATGTTAGGAAGGATTTGAGAGCCTGGAGGGGGTTGCCAATGTCTTGGTTTGGAAGGGATTCACACACTTAAAATGAATGTCCTCCCTCGTATCTTATACCTATTTCGCACCATCCCCATACCCCTCCCGAACACCTTCTTTAAGACTCTGAGGTCTATGTTCCTTAAATTTATCTGGGTGATCCTCCCCTAGACTGGGGATGAGATTTTTAACACGGAGTAGACCAAGGGGAGGCGCGGGGGTCCCGGATTTATCTACCTATCATAAAGCGTCAATCCTTTCATACATATTGGATTGGTTCCACAATGGTCAATCTAAAAGATGGGTCCAGTTTGAGAAACTCGCGGTAGGCTACCCAGCCCAAAACATACTCTGGATCTCTAAGTCCAGGAGACCCTCGCGTCTCCCCCTACTGACCTCGGGTGTCTTGAAAACCTGGGATAGAATAGCTCTACCATTAGGCCTCACTAAGTCCCCCAGCCCTTTGACCCCCCCTTCTTAATAATCCTGACTTTCCTTTGGGTATGGGGCGTACATCATTTCTGGGTTTGATCCTCTCAGATAATCCCACTATATCTACGGTCCTGGCAAGGGGCTCCCTTCAGCCACTCTCCTCTTTCCCGGAGGGGTCATCTATAGGGGCATGGTTTAAGTACATTAGCTGGGGAAATCTTTTTCTTCTGACCTATGGGAGAAGGCATTCAAGTTATCTCATAAGTCTTCTATAAGTTGTGGAATTTTAAGATCATGTCCAGATGGTATAGGACCCCGGTCCTTCTGCACTCCTTCTTTCCTACCTGCCCTAGCTCTTGCTGGAGATGTGGTCGTGAGGAGGGTAGCATGCTCCATATTTGGTGGTCCTGTAGCAAAATCACTCCTTTTTGGGGAGCTATTAATGACCTGTATGACATGGTTAGCAGTAGCTCCTCCAGATGTACCCCTAAGGGCGCTTTGCTCTCCACATTGAAAAAGGGTCTCCTGAGATTCTTTGTTCAGGCAGCACGCCTGCTTATCCCTAGATTCTGGAAATCGACTTCCCCCCCTCTCCCTAGGGACTGGCTTATCACTTTTGATAAAATCTTCAGAATGGAGGAGCTCTGGGCGGAGGACATAGGTAACTCCACTAAGTTCCTAAAGATTTGGACTCCTTGGATCTTGTTCAAGGGTTCTCCTGAATCCTGCTTGGAGTCCCTGCCCCAATGATTCTTCCACCATCTAGCTGGCTGGTTCCCTCTGGGGAAGCTACTCACAGCATCTCTGACCCCACATGCTCTGTACGACAGCTGCTTCTTTGGGTCCGGTTTGGTTCTTTTCCCTGCTGGGTCCCCATAGGTGTGTTGCCCTCTTGAGATTCTAACCTCTCTTCCCGTTCCCCTAGGTCAAGTACCTGGTATCTGGGAGTTTATTGCTATGATTTGCAATTTACATTGTATTGGTCACTTTTGAGATGCAGCTTTCCCTTGTTTTGAGAACTGTTCCTCTTTAAGCTGTTTGGAGTCCTCTCCCTTTACTCCAATATCTCTCAGACAAGTGTGTCTCCGCTTGTATTACCAGGGCCTGCTACTGGTTTCCTTTTTAGTGAGACTTCATGTGGCCAGGGATATCTCTGGTATTACATTTTACAGCAATATTTTGTTAGTTTTTCAGAGGCTTGATCGTCGCCTGCTTTTTATGGGAAGCAGGTCTTTACGTTCTCTTCTCCTGGCCATTACCTAGGACCCCCTCCTCATCCAGGGGTTGACTGATTTCTCTAGCAGGATGGAGTTTCCACCTTCTCATAAGGTGTTTCTCTTGTCCCACCTGCCTTGCTGTGGAAGGAGGCTTGCTATGATTTCTCTCAATCATCTAGCCTCCAGTGCTTACTTGTTACATCTTTACTCTGGCCTTTACATGGGTTGGCCACGGACAGGCCGTGTTTTTTGGTCTGAGACAATTTAGAGTTTTTCCTTGCTGGGTCCTCTCACTGATCGATCCCTTTGCTTCCAGGTCTTCTGAATCGCCTTCCTTTTGCCGAGGCACAGGGTCTTTTAGGCTACTTTCACACTAGCGTTCAGGGCTCCGCTTGTGAGTTCCGTTTAAAGGCTCTCACAAGCAGCCCCGAACGCATCCGTCCAGCCCTAATGCATTCTGAGTGGATGCGGATCCGCTCAGAATGCATCAGTCTGCTCCGCTCAGCAGGCGGACACCTGAACGCTGCTTGCAGCGTTCGGGTGTCCGCCTGGCCGTGCGGAGGCAAACGGATCCGTCCAGACTTACAATGTAAGTCAATGGGGACGGATCCGTTTGAATTTGACACTATATGGCTCAATTTTCAAACGGATCCGTCCCCCATTGACTTTCAATGTAAAGTCTGGACGGATCCGTCTGAAGCTACTTTCACACTTAGAATTTTTTCTACAATATAATGCAGACGGATGCGTTCTGAACGGATCCCATCGTCTGCATTATATGAGCGATCCGTTTGGGCGGATCCGCTCTGAACGCAAGTGTGAAAGTAGCCTTAGCCTGTTTCCAGGAAGTTTTTTTCTTGGTTAAGGACCGCTCCCTTCCTTTTTCCAGGCACCCTCATAGTCTATTTTTTCTTTTTGAGACTGTCCTCTTATGAATTCTCCTCCTTGAGCATCCTTCTATATGCAGAGCACTAGGTGTTTACCAACAGACGTTGAGTGCTGCTCTCCTGTTTCTTCAGGGAGAGCACAGGTTTTTCCTGATCCTTCCTCGAGCTCTCTAGTGCGCACTTGTTCTGTTCTTGCTCCTAGTGCAGGACATCCAGCCCTGCTCCCTATCCTCTAGCGCTTTATTTTTCCCACCTTGGGTGGAGCTGGGTGCTTACCTTTGTTGCTTCTTGCAGGCTTTGTTTCCCAGGCACTTGTCTTTGGGATCCTGACGGTCTCCCATATTTTTCCTTTTCTTTGGAACCATTTCAGGCTTTCTTTGGAACCATTTCATGCTATGGCCTCTCCTGGTCCGGTTATGTCACAGGGTTCTCCAGCACCTGTGCATCCAACTTTTTGAATATTTCCTTCCCACCCTCTGGGACTGCTTTTGGATGTCCCATGGTGCTGTGTCCTCCAATGACAGAAATGAGAAAATTGGATTTTTGTACTTACCGTAAAATCCCTTTCTCATTCAATTCATTGGGGGACACAGATCCCACCCTTTGTTTTGACTTCTTTTCCTGTCACCGGGCTGCTGTTCTTGTTTCCTTTCCTGGTCCAGGACATGTTGGTTCTCCTTCTCCTACTGCTATTGGTACAAACTGATTAGCCTAGTGGCTGTGGAGAAGGTATAGCCCACCTAGGTGGAGCCAACCTTTTTAATATCTAGTGTAGCCTCCTAGTGGTAGCTGGGCATATACCCATGGTGCTGTGTCCCCCAATGAATTGAACGAGAAAGGGATTTTACGGTAAGTACAAAAATCCAATTTTTTCATGCACTCTCCCATTAGATGGGAGTCCTGGACATGTAACCAGACTTTTATAGTATATACTGTATGTATAATACGCCATAAGTACAGTATTTCAGTTGGTAATACCCCTTTAACTTTTTATTTTCGGCCCTTGGGATTCCTTCACTCTGGCAATGTGGACCCCAACCAGAAAAAGTTGTGCACCCCTGCCTTAGCCTGTATGAGCTGGTCCCTACCGCTTGGCACTGTGCATCTCCAAGTAGAAGTGAGTTCCTTCAGCTGCAAATCCGCCAAGTCTGGCATGTCCTGGTCCGCCAAGATCACACCATAAACGGAAGAGACTGGTTTCCAAAGGTTAACCCCTTGTACTACGGTTTCAACAGCTCCACATTTCAGGGTTATAAGCTCTTTTTCAAACTGTGTACCACACACACATACCGTAACTGGAAGTAACGGTAGAGACTTGACTACGGCAAGTTAAATTACTGTATTGAAACGAGTGTAAGAATGGAAAAGCCCCCGTCATATAGCTGGGTAACATATTTCAGCCCATGTTGTGGGTGAAATTCAAAATCGGGCAAATATTGCAGCTCTGGGTGACTGGGGTTATGCCATTGTGGGAGGTAAGGAGACCTTGAGCAGGCATATCCACAAAAGCAGTCCAACTTGCTACTGTAGCAGTCATATTTTCAGGATTTCCTTAGTATTGAGCAGGTGATATAATTAGTGTTAATGCATCTGGACTTACCACAGGTATTCATTCTTTTGGATATTCCCAAATCATGACTGGCAGGTGGGCCCTGAGGATTAGAGTTGAGGAACACTGGTTTAGTCCACAAGAAAGGGGATAAAAGCCTGTCGATGGCAGTAAAATGGGAGTTTAAGGGAGATACTGTGTATTAATAAAGAAGTTTGGACAGTAGTACCATTTTAAATATATTAATGTGCCTCATGAAGGATAGAGGCAAGTATGCCATTGCCAACAGCTTGGGGGTAAGCTGCTCCATGGCAGGAACTACATTAAGCTGGATACACTTACCCACGTATTTATGTACCACTAACAGTTAAGACCTAGGGGTCAAACTATTCAAGGCAGGTGCATCCAGTAGGCACAACATGGATTTTGCACAGTTAACCTTCAAGCCAGAGTGCCTACCATAACTCTCAACTGTACCCAGAAGTGCCTGTAGGGATTTCTCAGTGTCCAATAAGTACATTACCATGTCATCCGTGTAAAACGACAAATTTTCTGTGATACCAGCCACATGCCACCCTTCTGTCAGGGAACTGTTATTAATCAGGACAGAGAGGAGGGGGTTCCATGACTAAAGCAAAAAGCAGAAGCACCAATGGACCCTAGAACCGTAGCTTTTTAAAAAGAGGAAGGTAATCCTTGATGCTCATATGCATATTAAAACATACTTTTAAACAGGTAAACGCACCCTCAACTTGTACCATTCAACCTGGAAGAAGTCCGGGGGTGTTCCCCAGAGTCAGAGAACCTGGTTGTGGGGCTGTGATGCTTAGTACATACTATCTCGATAGGGTCGGAAGGACAATTAATAATAATCTTTATTTATATAGCGCCAACAGGATGTTCAACTACAAACCGAGTCATAAATAACATAGCAGCAAACAGGTCAACAATCAAAACAAGAGGAATAAGGGCCCTGCTCGTGAGACCTTACAATCTATAAGGAGATGGGGGTGATACAAAAGGTAGACGTGCTTGTTTTGTACAATGGTCTGGCCAGCTTAACACAATAGATACACTAATGGCTACATGAGCCAGTCACCAGGGAATATCTGTAGTGCTTCTGAGTGCATGAGGTGTGGTGGATACTGATGGATCAGGTTCAGAAGAATAATTCTGAAGAGGGTTCCGCTGAATTAAGGAGAGACAGATGAGGGGATTCGATAGGGTAACCTACTCTAACATGTTTTTAGGGGCACCTAAAACTGTGGATGTTATGCATTAACCTAATTGCTTGAGATAGGGTATTGTTTATTATTTTTAACCCCTCCATCACTATTTTACTAAGCATTCAACCATGTTATAAAGGAAAATAATTAAATCTACACACCGACCCCTGAACTTCTGTGAAGAAGTTCCGGTCTGGGTACCAAACATGCAGATTTTTCTCACCTGCGTGCAAAACACATTAAAACACTTTTCCCGCAACGCACCCGCATCTAGTCCGGCCCACATGCGCGACGCCCGTGTGAAAGAGACCTAAGTGTAATGATAAATCTGGCTTATAGTTTGCAACTTTTTAATGCCACTTTTCAGAAACAAGGGAAATGATAAATCTCCCCCTCTATTCATTCTGTTCATGGCTTAAAGGGTTTCTGTCACCCCAATTTTCGCTATTAAACAGGCTGACATTATAGATGTGAGAATGTCACCTGAATTTAACTCTGCATTTCTTTTATTTAAGTATGCCCCCGTTTTCGTGTCATTTTAACTTTTATTATATGCAAATGAGGCTCTAGGTTGCACATGCTCCCAGAGGCTCCATTTGCCCACCTCATTTCCACGCCCATCTGTCTTTATTGACAGGGCCAGGCCAGCGTTGGTTCTCCTGCCGTGTAAATCTTGCGCCTGCGTCGTCCCGTTCAGTATTCGGCACAAGTGCAGTGAGAATGCAGCTCTCATTTAACCCCATAAGACCAGACTTATTTTTCATTTCGCATTTAGACTTTTCCTCCACACGTTCCAATAGCCATAACTTTTATTTTTTCATTAACATAGCCATATGATGGCTTATTTTTTGCGGGGCAAGATGCATTTTTAATGGCACCATGTCTTGTGTTGGAAAAGGGGAAAAACAGGCGAAATTCTTTGTGGGGTAAAATTGAAAAAATAATTCTGCCAAGGTTTTTGTGGTTTTGACATCACGGCATTTGTTGTGTGCGAAAAAAGAAATGATGTCCTTGTTCTGCAGGTCAATACGATTACGGTAATACCAAACTTGTATAGTTTTTATTTTGTTGTATTACTTTAAAAAAAAAAAGCTTAAAAAAAAAAATCTATATTTTCTTTGCACCACCAATGCAGCCATAACTTTTTTTTTTGTATTTTGAGCTGTATGAGGGCTTGGTTTTTGCAGAATGAACTGTACTGTTTACTGGTGCCATTTTTGTGGTGAATTGTTTGTTTTTCATTTTATTTCTTTTACAGCATTCACTGCACAGGAATTTTTTAAAATATTTTAATAGTTCAGACATTTTCAGATGTGGCGATACCAATGTTTTATATATTTTATATAAACTTTTAATATTTTTTTTATGTTTTATTTAATAACTATTAGCACCCTTAGGGGGCTAGAACTTGGGATCTTTTGATCCGTTGTCCTAGTCACCCTAAGGCCTCTTTCACATGGCCGTGCCCTTGCTGCGGACAGCAAATTGCAGTCCGTGGGGCAGCAGCATGCAGATCGCGGACCCATTCCCTTAAATGGGGTCCACGATCCATCTGTTCCGCAAAAAGATAGAACAAGTTCTATCTTTTTGCGGAACGGAAGCATGGAACACCACGGAAGCACTCCGTAGTGTTTCCGTATTGTTCCGCATCTCCGGATTTGCGGACCCATTCAAGTGAATTGGTCCGCATCCGTGATGCAGAATGCACACGGCTGGTGACCCATGTATTGTGGAACCACCGTATGCGGCCCGCAATACGGTCACGGAACTAATACGTTTGTGTGAAAGAGGCCTAATAGAGATCTATTAGGCCCCTTTCAGACTAGCAGGTGTCACGCTGCGGACTTGCAGTGCAGCACCCGGCCTGAACTTCCAGCACTGTCGGAGTTGCATAGTATCATATTGATTTATGATGCTATGTAACCCTTAGGCCTCTTTCACACGGGCGTTGTGGGAAAAGGTGCGGGGGCGTTGTGGGAAAAGGTGCGGGTGCGTTGTGGGAAAAGGTGCGGGTGCGTTGCGAGAACATGTGCGATTTTTCCGCACGAGTGCAAAACATTGTAATGCATTTTGCACGCGCGTGAGAAAAATCAGCATGTTTGGTACCCAAACCCGAACTTCTGTGAAGATTGTAAAACATGGTTATAAGGGAAAATAATAGCATTCTGAATACAGAGTACAATAGTGCTGGAGGGGAAATCACCACTCGTGTGCACAGCCCCATAGAAATGAATGGGTCCGGATTCAGTGCGGGTGCAATGCTTTTCACTCACGCATTGCACCCGTGCTGAATACTCGCCCGTGTGAAAGGGGCCTTAGATATCTGGAATATACTGGATAACACGACAATGCTGTCAGTGTTAGGCCGCATGCACACGGACGTTCTTTTGGGCGCATCCGAGCCACTGTTTTTGCGGCTTGGATGCGGACACATTCACTTCAATGGGGCAGCATCCGTTGCTCCGCAAAAAAAATATAACCTGTCCTATTCTTGTCCGCGTTTTGCAGACAAGAATAGGCAGTTATATTAATGGCTGTCCGTGCTGCTCCGCAAATTGCGGAACACACACAGATGCCATCCGTGTTTTGCAGATCCGCAATTTGCGGACCGCAAAACACACAACAGTCGTGCGCATGAGGCCTTATTCAATACATTCCAGACCTTTAAGGGTTACATAGAATCATTAATCAATATAATACTATGCAACCCCGGCAGAGCTGGAAGTTCAGGCTGGGAGCTGCGCTGCGAGTCCAGAGCGAGACACTCTGTCATGTGTGGCCTTCACACATGACAGATTTTGTGGCAGAAAATTCCACAACTGAAAATAGTTTGAATTTGAATGGGGCAGCAAGCATATGGATTTGTGCAAGCCTCATTAAGCCCCTTTCACACAAGCGAGTTTTCTCCGCGGGTGCGATGTGTGAAGTGAACGCATAGCACCCACACTGAATCCTTCACACATCATTTCTGCGTTGCGTGAGAATCTCAGCATGTTCTATATTCAGCATTTTTCACGCAGCCCTGACCCCATAGAAGTGAATGGGGTTTCAGTGAAAAACGTATTGCATCCGGATCCAATCCAGATGCGATGCGTTTTTCACTGATGGTTGCTTAGAAATGTTGTTTGTATATCTTCAGGTTTAAAAATAAAAATAAAAAAATGATTGCACCTGCGTGGAAAAAACTGAAACACTGAACGCAATTGCAGACAAAACTGATTGAATTTGCTTGCAAAATGGTGCAATTTTCACTGAATGAATCCAGACACAATCCAAATCGTTTGTGTGAAAGAGACCTAAAGGTGAATGGAACTGATTTTCAGACGCAGAATTTTCTGACACAAAAACTGCCGTGTATGAAGGTACCTTTAGGGCTCATGCACACGATCGTATGTATTTTGCGGTCTGCAAAAAATACAGATGACATCCGTGTGTATTCCCTATTTTGTGGAATTAAACAGCTGGCCCCTAATAGAACAGTCCTATCCTTCTCCGTAATGCAGACAATAATAGGACATGTTCTATTTTTTTTGCGGAACAGAAATATGGACATACAGAAACGGAATGCACATGGAATACCTTCCGTTTTTTTTTTTTTTTTTGCTGACCCTTTAATATGAATGGTTCGGCAAAAATAGGGAACGGAGGCGTAAAGAACATGAGTTTGTGTGCATGAGGCCTAACGCTGGGTTCAGACCTGAGCGTTCTGAAACGAGCGCTCTGTATGCGCGATTGTACGGGCGTTTACAATCACGCATACAGAGACTGGCGTTCACACATTGTCGCGCGTTCCCGAATTTCTATGTGCAGGGAACGCGCAACAAACGCCCAAAAAAAAGCTCAAGCACTTGTTTGAGCGTCGGGCGTTTTACAGCGCGATCGTACGCGCTGTAAAACGCCCAGGTGAGAACCATTCCCATAGGGAATCATTGGTTCTTGCCTGTTGTGCGTTTTACAGCGCGTAGGAACGCGCTGTAAAACGCTCAGGTGTGAACCCAGCCTAAAGGTTCAGATAGCTCTGGCAGGGTATAGCCAATTGTGTCTCAATTGCGGGGACTCTGATTGGAAGGAAAAGGGAGCCGCATCCCTCTGGCATACCTCCCAGATTTTGCAATCACTGCATCTGAGGGGTTAAATGTCAGGGTTTGGATGAATCGCTGTTTCCTGTCATTGCGGCTGGGTGCCCGCTGTACTATACAGCCAGCGACTGCCACGTATCGAGTGGGCTCACCACAGCATACAATTGCAGGGGCGTTAATAGTTGAAATCAATTAGTTGAGCTTCAAAAAGTTGCAGTGTAGCCCAGGCCAAAGCGTCCATATTTACCAGGGGTGGCCAACCCGTGGCTCTTGAGCCTCATGTGGCTCTTTGCTTCTTCAAGAGCGGCTCTAGCTGTGGAGCCAGGAAGCAGTCAGGCGGCTCACTCTCCACCCCATGCTCGGATCTCTTTTCCCGATCGGGCACTGTTGCTACTTTGCAGCTCCAGCTCACTCTCCACTACGTCCTGATGCACAGTGCGAGAACGTAGTACGTAGAGACAAGCAGTATGACCTGACGTTGTGCTCATCAGGTCACAGTGGAGAGCGTGTCAGACCTGCAGAGTAGCAGGTGCCCGAGCAGGAGCCCAGTGCCTGATCAGAAGGGAAGATATATTTTTTAAATTATAGAACTGAGCATAGGGGTCTGATCTTAGCATGGTAGGTTCTGATCTGAGCATGAGGGGGGGTCCTGATCTGGACAATGGGGGTCTGATCTGAGCATGAGTGGGACGATCGGAGCATGAGGGTTCAGATTTGAGCATGGGGGCAGATCTGATCATGGGGGTCTTGTTTGAGCATGGTTTGGTCAGGTATGATCATGGAGGGGGGGGGGGGGGATATGAGCACTGGGGGTCTGACACAGAGTCTGATTTGTGTTGCCTGATCCGAGCATTGGGGGTCTGATTTGGAGGTCTGATGAGGTTTAGGGATCTTATTGTAGTTCAGATTAGGATTGGGGATCTGATTTAGGGGTCTGATCTGAGGTCTGAAAAATATATTTTTTGTATTTTTCTCTTCTAATAATAAATAAAATATTTTAGCAGACCTCAGATCGGATGAAAAATATTTATTTTCTTATTTTTCTTTGTTAAAAGCTAGGTGCATCTTGTAGGGCGAAAAATACGGTAACCGTGTGTAATTGTATAGCTTGTGGCTCCTGGTAGTCATATGTTGTTGTTTTTTGGCTCTTTGTGTCTGTAAGGTTGGCCACCCCTGATATTTACCATCTGTACAGCTGGTAAATTGGGAACAAACAGGCTGTCTCCAAACGGTGTGGGGCTGCCCATTTATGGACAGGGTTTACATGAGCCCTGCGCATTTTGGATCTCGGACTACTGTCTGAAAGACTATGCACTGTACTTTGAAAAATAAAAAATAAAAAAAAATTGATATGTCATAGCGACATATGAAAGGTCCAGGTGGGGGTCTGAGAAGGTGAGATTATTGTAGAAATCTATGGCTCCATCTCATGCAGTGAACAGAGGGAGCGCTTCTTCTCTCCTCCTTCTAGCGATGGCTGGGCACTGATCAAAAGCTTTAATATATCTCTCCGACATTTCAAAATGTAGGAACACTTTATGAAAGTATTTCTTTTTTATTGTCAGCCAACCCCTTTAACGATACCAATGCTCTGCCTGACTGCGGCAGGATGGACATTTCAATGGCGCTCCATAGTTATCATATAGAGCTCATTGTGGAGGGTCCTTACACTACAAGAGTTATGGTACAGCGCCATCTAGTGGTGGAGATGAAGGCAGCGCTTGGCTCATCCACCGTTTAGAGGGCCGTTCTCTTGCCACATAATAATAGAATTGGAGACAGCCGCCCCCGGTAATGGCAGGTTGCCCTCCTTCCCGCAGAGCTCCTCCAGCCACCGCCATCACCACAGCAAACACCGGAACACTGAGCAGGCGGGTGACCCGGAAATGAAGGGACTGCCCGCCGTACGTATGTGTCTGCGCTCACAGGAAATATTTCCAGGGCGCCGTGATCACGCGAGAGTTGTCCTCGGCGCTAAAATGGCGGCACCTGGGACCGGTGGACCGTCTGGAGCGGTGGATGATGCGTTTTCCAAGTATTACAACGAGGTGACGTAATTACCGTGTTAGCACGGGGAGTGTGGTGTGAACAGGCGGGAGAGGGGTCTTGTATTCGGGAAGGAGCGATTCTCTGCGGTGACCATGACTACCTGGACATATCATCTGTTGGTTCTTCCTATAAAGCCCCCGAGCCTCCTATTGTATGGGGAGCCTCCATGTTCTGCCCGGCTATTTAGTGTCTATTGGGCTTCTGTATGGATGCTGGGTGACAGGTGCCATCCTGTACTGGGAAGCGGCACAGCGCTATTCAAGTCTATGGGTAGGACTGCCATGCTGGGTACATGGCTCAGCGGCGCTGAGGCTTCTTCATCTTCAGGATTGTTGAAGTCCTAGACGTTGGATTCCCATTGAATAGTGCCGCCATATCCTAGTAGTGATATACCGGTATGTCACTTCAGTAGATAGGAGAATCCCTTTAGTGTTTGCTAGAATTCTCTACTCACCCAGTATAAAGAAGAGGGCATGTAGTGTACCAGAGGTGTGGCATGAAGATGAGTGCCTCCTGCTATGGCACAGCATCTCTCAATGCAGCCTTTTAATAAACTTGCCGCCTTTTTCAGCGAATTAAAATATTTCTATTTCTGCCTCTTCGGTTTTAATATATATTTTTTTGCCCTTTAAATATCACATATGCAAGTGGTAGACCAATAATTTGCCAGCCGCGAGATCGGGCTATGTTCCCAGCCACTATTGTCCCCTTTGACCCAGAATCTTTAGTGTGGGATGGGAATCAGTTTGCCTGTGCGTTATATCAAGCCCCTCATAGGACTTAGAATCACCACATGTTCAAACACACATAATGTAAAGTCATCATTTATTGATGAAATTTAATACAATACTCAATGAAAAATATGATTGATTTTTTATTTTTTTTGCAGCAATATGACAAAACTATTCTCCCCATAGATACACGTCATATGTTAGGTATATCTCACAGGGGTGTATAATATAGGCCTCTTTCAGACGGGCGCTGCGGGAACACGCACAAGTTTTCCGCGCGAGTGCAAAATATTGTAATGCGTTTTGCACGCGCGTGAGAAAAATCGGCATGTTTAGTACCCGAACTTCTTCACGGAAGTTCGGACTTGGGATCGGTGTTCTGTAGATTGTATTATTTTCCCTTATAACATGGTTATAAGGGAAAATAATAGCATTCTGAATACAGAATGCATAGTAAAATAGAGCTGGAGGGGTTAAAAAATATATATAAATAATTTAACTCGCCTTAATCCACTTGATCGCGCAGCTGGCATCTCTTCTGGCTTCTTTCTTTGCTTTGTGCAGGAACAGGACCTGTGGTGACATCACATGGGTGAAAGATCATGTGATGACCGGAGTGATGTCACCACAGGTCCTGTTCCTGCACAAAGCAAAGAAAGAAGCCAGAAGAGATGCCAGCTGCGCGATCAAGTGGATTAAGGTTATGTGAAAAACGCACAATATAGAGCATGCTGCGATTTTCACGCAACGCACAAGTAATGCGTAAAAATCACCGCTCATGTGAACAGCCCCATAGAAATAAATGGGTCCGGATTCAGTGCGGGTGCAATGCGTTCAACTGGCGCATCGCATCCACGTGGAATACTCGCCCGTGTGAAAGGGACCAATCAGTCATATACCACACTGAACATACTCCACCCTAATCCTGCCCATGGTATTGAAAAACACAATAAAAGAAGGCAACCCAAACTATTGCAAGAAACCAAGTCACAATGATATATCCCAATTGGGCAAAAGGTTACTACATGTGTAATACAATCCTATAAAGGTAACGTAGATGGTTATAAAGGCATGGATATCACATACAGACCGTTGACAGTACAGTGTGTGCGGTCTGCTTCCGTATGTCTGTTCTGCGGCATCCGCTAAAATATAGAGTATGTCCTAGTCTTGTCCATTTTACGGATATAGAGGGCAAAACGTTCCGTTCTGCAAAATGAGGAAGGCACACGGCCGGTATTCGTGTTTTGCGGATCTGCCATTTGCAGACTGCAAAACTGGCTACAGTCGTGTGCACGAGTCCTAACTATGTAATAGGTTTTGCACATCCAAGTATTTCAGACATTGTTTTGCTGTCGCATATTGTAACTTTATTTAGGTGGTAAAATTTAACTGATACAAATTGCATCTATTTATTAAAGAATGCAAAAAAAAAAATCTAAAATTTTCTTTCCTATTTTAACTGCAATATTTAACGTGTATCGTGTATACAGAAATACTGTTCAATATTTTTATCAGAAACCTATTTTTATCTTCATTTTGTCTGCGCTTTCTAAAACTTTTTTTTTTTTATGGTTGGGTCTCATCGGTATTCAGACCCCACAGTTTTTTGGTTGTTTTTTTATTTTGTTGTTGCAGGAATTAACCCCTACACAACATCCGCTGTACATGTATGGTGGATGTGAGGGCGTTAAAGATGGCACCCGTTCCTGAGTGGGGAGAGCGCCATAGCTGCCGGGTGTCTGCTGTTTCATACAGCGAACACCCACGGCTAATGTCGGCGATTGGCGGTAATGCAGACTGAGGACACTTACCCCTCAGATGCCGGCGTCAATTGTGACCACAGCATCTGAGAGGGCTACAACCTGGAAGTGCAGAGTTTTATGCTAGTAATGAGTGTCACAGAGGCCAACTACCTAAAAACATAACCTTTATTTTATACCAAATAAAAAAGTCCCTCACTTGGGGACTGAATGCAAATACAACATAGACAAACAAAAACTGTAGGGCGCCAACAAGGATCAGATGGTGATATCCTATTAATGACAAAGGGTACTGGGCAACCATACATGGTCCCTGGTATATCCCTAGGATGACCCTAGTCTTCTCCTCTGCCCAGAGATGCCCCCAGATGGTAGAGGCACCCTGTCCCCGTGCCTGGACTATCTGTCCTTGAAAGGCCTTTACCGCACAGATTGGCCCATATGGATGCCCGGGTCATTCAATGCTACGGATGCTAGTAATGAGCCTGTACTAGGTTTCCAGGCTCATTACCTGTATATCACAGTTCAAGCCAGCAGGTGGCAGCACTGAACTGTAATAAATCTATTTCTGTATAGAATAATGGAGCAAATTGCATTATTCTATACAAATTGCAATCTGATGACTGAAAGTTGTGGTCCACCCCAGAAGTCAGAATGAAAATAAACAATGAAAAAAAATATCATCATGGGCTTCACAATGTACTATTAAAATATATTTTTTTAAATCCCATAAGGTGAATGGTGTAAAGGAAAAAATAAATGGCTGATTCGCCATTTCTTCAAAAAATAAATTGGTTAAAAAGTGATCAAAAGGTTTTAGCAAAAACTACAGATCGGCCTGTCAAAGATGAGCCCTCCCACATCTCTGTAGACGTAACTATAAAAATGGTTATGGGCGTCAGAATACAGCGATGACAAGAAAAAAATTATTTTCAAAAGTTTTTAATGCAAGAAAAACTGCACATATGTGGTATTGCCATAATCGTACTGACCTGGAGAATGAAGAGCAGTTTTACCGCATAGTGAACGCCCTAAAAACAAAATCTATTACAACTGTGGCAGAATTTTTTATTTTTTTTCCCAATTCCACCCCATTTGGAATATTTTTTTCATGCTTCCCCCTACATCATATGGAATATTAAATGGCATCAGAAAGTCCAACTTGTCCTGCAGAAAACAAGCCCTCATACCACTATGTCAACAGAAAAAGAAAAAAAGTTATGGCTCCGGGAAGGCAGGGAGCGCAAAAAATGTAAAATCGCTGCTTCAGGGGGGTTAATTCAATTTTTTTACACATAAGTGTCATTTTAAAGACAGGATTTTTTTTTTACAGAGCACATGAAAATGAAGTACACCCCAAAATGTATCACCCCGTTTCTCCCGCCTTCAGAAATATCCCTATTGTAGCCCTATTGTTATGGCGTGACACACAGCAGGGCCCAAACCTAAAGGAGCACCCAATGGCTTTCAAAAACACAGATTGAAAATGTTTCATGCCCAACCGCACGAATGGCGTTGAGCTGCCTGATCTATAGAAACCCCCAGAAATGACCCCATATTGAAAGTTAGATCCCCTAAAGAATGCATCTACTGCAAATTGTTATAGGAAGAAATAAGGGGTATATATGGTTTTCTTCACATTCTTCATACATTTTTCACATGAAGACATAGAATAAATTATTGCAGGGAAAAACTGTGCTGTAGTGAAAGGCAAGAAAATGGACCAAAATGTATCCAGTTATGTTGCAGATTTGAGTTTCATACTGACTGGTCGTACACGTCTCCAACAACCTGTATATGAGAGACGAACGTGCCAAGTGACACGGTGCACGGCAAGGTAGAAACCGCTATGCACACAATAAACCAGTGGATCACTAATCCCCAAAATGATGTCCATATTTCTAGGCGTGTTGTCAGGCGTAAGAGGTCCACCAAAAACAAATTCTTAATAAAGCCCTTAGTGTACGGTAAGAAACAAGTCAATCATTTGAGAGCCTCCAAATGTCATGACACATTAAGGCCACTTTCACACAACCGTTTTTTACCCCCGTTTGCTGGCCGTTTTTTGCGTTCCGTATACGGAAACCATTCATTTCAATGGTTCTGCAAAAAAAAAAATATGAATGTACTCCGTATGCATTCAGTTTCCGGAAATGCACACACATACGGAAATGCATCCGTGTGTCTTCCGTATCCGTTCCGTTTTTTTGCGGAATCATCTATTGAAAATTTTATGCCCAGCCCAATTTTTTTCTATGCAATTACTGTATATGCCATACGAAAAACGGACTGCAAAACTGAAAAAGCCATACGGTCGTGTGAAAGATGACATGATGTATGACTAGAATTCTGACCACCTGAGAAGGATGTAAGTGATAGTTTGAATAATCAGTACACCGATTGCTTTGCAACATATGTAAAAACTCAAACATTTTGTTGGAAAAAAAGAAAAAAAAGATTATGAAAATTAGGACCTTTTAAAATTCACCCATTAATACATTCATATCTGGGTTATAGGGATTTAAGAATTATTCCAGCAGGAGGGCAAGCGTAGGCTGGAGATTGTCACTAAAATGAATGAACCTCATGACTTCTAAAGTACAGAGGTGGCATAGGCAGCACTGGTTGCCCAGAAAGAGCGGGCTGCCATTATTATTTTTTTTTTTTCTTAACCAGGAACGTTTGTGGGGGTTCACATTTTGGAACAGACAGATGTGTGCTTCTGCACAGTAAACCTAAAGTCAATAAAATGATTTTGTGAGTGATCAAGTCCTGGAGTTAAAGGGGTTTTACAGGATTTTGAGATTGATGACATATCCTCAGGATAGGTCATCAGTATCAGATCGGTGGGGGTCCTACACCCCGCACCCCCACGATCAGCTAGTTGAAGAGAAGGCTCCGTGCCGGCGCAGCTTTCCCTTCATTCTTTACCTGCTCGCTGTCGACATCGCAATAGTGAGTAGGTGTAATTACACCTAAGCTGTCGCATTCACTTCGATGGGACAGCTCGTTCTTATACGCTTGAATAGTAATGAGCCATCCCATTGAAGTGAATGGGGCGGCTTCTTGTAATTACACCTGCTGACTGCTGCAGTGTCGACGGTGAGCAGGTAAACAATGAAGGCTGCGCAGGCATGGAGCCTTCTCTAAAACCAGCTGATCGGCGCGGGTGTGGGACCCCTGCCAGTCTAACATTAATGACTTATACGGAAGATAAGTCATCAGTTCTAAAATCTAATAAAACCCCTTTTAATTGTACAAAAAATATATATATGGAAAAAAGTCCAATCCTAAGTGGTCAAATTTGTTTCACCGATTGAAAAATATTCTCCACAGCTGGTCCCAAAAGGATCCCCCCCCCCCCCTTTTGGTAATGAATACTGTAAGGCAGAGATGTCAAACTCGTGGCCCTCCAGCTGTTGCAAAACTACAACTCCCATCATGCCTGGGCATACTACAGCTATCAGGGAATGATGGGAGTTGTCGTTTTGCAACATCTGGAGGGCCATGAGTTTGACATCCATGCTGTAAGGGCTCCTTCACATGGCCGTATGAACGGATCCGCACCCATTCAGCAATTTTGCGGATGGTCTGCGCATCCATTCATTTCTATGGGCCTCAAAGGATGTGGACAGCACACTGTGTGCTGTCCACATCTGTTATTCTGTACCGTGGCTCCTCAGAAAAGATAGAACATGTCCTTTTTCTTGTCCGCAATCACGGACAAGAATAGGTATTTTCTATTATGGTTGCGGCCATGTTCAGTCCGCAAATTGCAGAACGCACATAGCTGGTATCTGTGTTTTGCGGATCTGCAAAGCACTACGGGCGTCTGTATAGGCCCTAATTGTAAATCGTATAGTATGTTTCAAAACAGGAGTAAGGCCTGGTTGTGATGGGCAACTGTGGGGGACAGGCGTCCCTCCTCCTTACATGCTTGCTACACACCTGGCATTATTTCTGGGTGGCCGGGGCGGGATGAAGTGGCATTCTGATGGCCTTCCAACATCCTCAGATTCAAAGGCTTGTCCAGGTGAGGGGGACTCAAACAGGAGACTCTCAACCACATTCTCCAGGAACTTGAGAAAGTTGAGGGTTCCTTGGGCTTTTAAAAAAAAAAAAACAAAGCCATTAGAGGTAGCAATCTGAATGAGATAGATTGCTACATTTTTTTTATTTTTATTTTTTTATACCAGGCCCTGTTCTTTTCGTTTCACCAGGTAGGGTTGAAGCGCTTGGTCCGAGAGGTCTACACCTCCCATTAATGTATTGTCGTCTGTCACACAGACCAGTTTGTATTGGTCAGTGGTAGCCCCCTCTCCCTAAGGCCTAGTTCACACAAACGTATGGCTTTTATAGTTTATTTGTGGTCCGTTTTTCACAGATCAGTTGTTCCGTTGTGTTTGCGTTCAGTTTTTCCGGTCCGTTTTTGAGTATGGCATATACGGACTTGAATGGAGCCACGGAACGTGATTTGCGGGCAATAATAGGACATGTTCTATCTTTCAACGCACCGGAAATACGGAATGCTTGCGGAACACATTCAGTTTTTAATGCGGAACCATTGAAATGAATGGTTCCGTATACGGAACACAAAAACACGGCCCGTACACTCGCAAAAAAAAAAATGATCGTGTGAACTAGGCCTAACTACTACTGTGGTGTCTGTGTGCACAGTGCTGAGCACGTAGACATTCTTCCTGTCCTTCCACTTCATTGCAAGCAGCTCGTTACTTGCAAGGGCGAAGGATGTTCCTCTCGCCAAACGCTTGGACACCAGCGGTTGTGGGTATCCCACTCTGTTTTTGCGCACTGTCCCACAAGCCCCTGTGTTTGCAGTTTGGAGGGATTTAAAAAGGTATAAAAATTCCATGTACCCGTGGTACTCTTTGTATAGGAATGGTGTCAGTAGGTCCCACACAATTTTGGCTGATGTCCCAATAATTTAGGGGCAGCCTGGGAGGGGGGAGGGGGGGGGCGACTAAGTTAGCAGTATTTGTCCTCATATACAGACAGACCGCAGGTGTAGCCTATTTCTGTTGTGTTCTCACACACCTTATATAATTTCACTCCATAACTGACATGCTCTGGGGGGACTTGAGAATTATCCCAAAAATGCGTAAACCACATTAGGCTACTTTCACACTAGCGTTTGATCGGATCCGTTCTGAACGGATCCGATCGTAATAATGCAGACGGAGGCTCCGTTCAGAACGGATCCGTCTGCATTATATTAGCAAAAAAAAAGCTAAGTGTGAAAATAGCCTCGGACGGATCCGTCCAGACTTTCAATGTAAAGTCAATGGGGGACGGATCCGCCTGAAGATTGAGCCATATTGTGGCATCTTCAAACGGATCCGTCCCCATTGACTTACATTGTAAGTCTGGACGGATCCGCACGGCCAGGCGGACACCCGAACGCTGCAAGCAGCGTTCAGCTGTCCGCCTGTCCGTGCGGAGGCGAGCGGAGCGGAGGCTGAACGCCGCCAGACTGATGCAGTCTGAGCGGATCCGCTCCATTCAGACTGCATCAGGGCTGGACGGCTGCGTTCGGGTCCGCTCGTGAGCCCCTTCAAACGGAGCTCACGAGCGGACCGATGAACGCTAGTGTGAAAGTAGCCTTAGGGTGCACGCATTCAGGTACACTTGTGGGGGTCCACGTTTCTAAGTACACAGATGTGGGCTTTTGTTCAACAAACTCAGCGGCATAACATTTATTCTGCTGCACAATTCCAGGACTTGGTCCACAAAGAAATGGGAAAAAAAAAATCATAGGGGGTCTAATTTGTGACTCCCACATTCATTTGTGGAGCTGCTAAAATTTGCATACTTGGTGGGGGGATGAAGTTGCAGGATTGCACATTTTCGAAAGGGACAGTAACATTGCTCTGTGAAAATGATGACTCAGTGGAGACTACTTCTACCACCGTAGGCCTATGTGATCCGGAGATAGTGAAGACTCAAGCTCCGCTTCTATCTGAATAGGTTTGTGTTTCTGTACTGTCAGAGCATAAAACTCGTCCCCTTTGAGACTTTTTTTTTTTTTTGTTACAAAGCCCAGTAGGTTAAAAAAAAATCTCCCATGAATGCATTTCAATGTGTCTGTGTACATGAACGTTGTTTTTCACGCATCATTTCTGCGTTGCGCAAGAATCGCAACAAGTTCTATATTCTGCATTTTTCACGCAGTCCTGGCCCCATAGAAGTGAATGGGGCTTCAGTGAAAAACGCATTGGGGGACATTTATCAATAATGGCGTATTTTGTGCCAAAAAAAGTCTAACCTAAAAAAAAAGTGGTGATTTGTTTCACCTCATGTATTAAAAGGCACACGCCACTTGTAAAATGTGACTTTTTTTTTTAAATATCAACTTGATTATCCGCCTATTTCTCTTGATTTGCGACATTTTAAAACCAATACCGCTTAAATGAGACCCTTTTTTTTTTTTTAAATGCGCCATTTCAGCCACCCCTGCCAGACCAAATTTGCGAGCAAATGCGAGCAAATTTTGAAGCATATTTGTGACATTTCCTGTGGTAATTTGCGACTTTTGTCTTAGCCATAAGACGTTATTGTCATTGTTTTGTTTTTGTTGAACGGCCGTTTACTGACAACCCTGCTGTTTAGCTCCTTTATATCACCCTGTTTAAATACTTACCTCTCACTTGTTCCCACTACAGGTTGTTTTATCTTTTCAGAAGTGCGACTTTTTGACAAAAAGTTGCATCTTTCTGCATTAATTGTGGCTTTTTACACACAATGCCACCACATCAGCTGGCTTAATTGTCCGGAACAATTTGAGCCATTTCTGCCCATAAGAGGATGATAAATAAGGCGTAATATGTGTCAATTTGATAGCCCCACCCACTTTGTCATTTGCAACTCATTTTTGACGTGATGCGTTCTTTATGGCAGGGCTTGACAAATTTCCTTGGAATCTTGGAGCCAGCTAAAAAAGTTAGGAGCCAGGCGGAGCCGTGTCATAAAGCCCCTAGTAGGTGCTCCCCCCACTTTTCCATAGAGCCCCCCCCCCCCCCACAATAATTCTGTATACCATGTTACATATACCGCCGCTTCGTCCCCGGACCCTATTGACTATAATGGGGAGCTCCAGCGCATTACGGCAGTTCGCGGTGAGAGGCCGCCGGACTAAAAAGTTGGACATGCAGTACTTTTAGTCCGGTGGCGTTTCGCCATGCACTGCCGTGCTGCGCTGGAGCTCCGTCCCCATTATAGTCAATGGGGACGGAGCGATGGTCCGGCGAAACAGCGGAAGGACGGATCCGACAGGGTGAACAGCCTGCCGGATCCGTCCTGCCGCAAGTATGAAAGTACCCTTAGTTATATAGCTACTGAATGAGACAGAAGAAGGGATGCGTTTAACATATATATCTCCTTGAGAAGCCAATTTGATCCTAAAGGGTTAATTCAAACTGTAATCTAAACTGTGTCCTGTCACTTCTATTATCTCTCTGCTCCTGTCCCTTAATCTTCAAAATGCAAAAGCATCAGCCTCAGTGTAAACTGTTCTAGTGACTCACGGTTCTTTTAACTCAAAGAATCAAATCACTAAGGCCGAATGCACACGGATTCCTGCTGAGAGCAGGAGCGCACGGCGTCATTGGTTGCTATGACGCCTTGCGCTTCCTGCTGCCGCCGCAATACAGTAATACACTGGTATGATCTATACCAGTGTATTGCTGTACTGTGGCAGCAGCAGGGAGCGCACGGCGTCATAGCAACCAATGACGCCGTGCGCAGGAATCCAGCCCGTGGTTCCATGGACCGCTCACGGCCTAAGTCGGATCTTTAGATTCTTTTAACCTGAGACTCATTCGATTCTTTCTAAGGGCTCTTTCACACCTGCGTTCTTGTCTTCCGGCATAGAGTTCCGTCGTCGGGGCTCTATGTCGGAAGAATCCTAATCAGTTTTATCCTAATGCATTCTGAATGGAGTGAAATCCGTTCAGGATGCATCAGGATGTCTTCAGTTCCGGAACGGAACGTTTTTTGGCCGGAGAAAATACTGCAGCATGCTGCGCTTTTTGCTCCGGCCAAAAATCCTGAAGACTTGCCGCAAGGCCGGATCCGGGATCAATGCCCATTGAAAGGCATTGATCCGGATCCGGCCTTAAGCTAAACGTCGTTTCGGCGCATTGCCGGATGCGACGTTTAGCTTTTTCTCAATGGTTACCATGGCTGCCGGGATGCTAAAGTCCTGACAGCCATGGTAAAGTGTAGTGGAGAGCGGGGGAGCAGCATACTTACCATCCGTGTGGCTCCCGGGGCGCTCCAGAGTGACGTCAGGGCGCCCCAAGCGCATGGATCACGTGATCGCATGGCACGTCATCCATGCGCATGGGGCGCTCTGACGTCACTCTGGAGTGCCCCGGGAGCCGCGCGGACTGTAAGTATACCGCTTTCCCGCTCCTACTATGGCAACCAGGACTTTAATAGCGTCCTGGCTGCCATAGTAACACTGAAAGCATTTTGAAAGACTGATCCGTCTTCAAATGCTTTCAGTACACTTGCGTTTTTCCGGATCCAGCGTGTAATTCCGGCAAGTGGAGTACACGCCGGATCCGGACAACGCAAGTGTGAAAGAGGCCTTAGACTCCCTCCTGTACAGTGTGTGACTCGGATTCAGAGCTGCTAGTGCTTGCCTTGCCTCAGCTCTGATTGGTTGGTGGGCGGGGAGGGGAGGGGCTGGCAGAAGCAGCTTCCACTCTAGGATCAGATTACACTCCTCCCGAGTCCCTCCCCTCCCTGCTGCCAGCGGCTCTGTTATTGTGTGCTGTGACGGAGCTGTTTCAAACGGTGCTGCCTCTGGACAGAACGGCACCTTTGAAAACGAGCTGACAAATACCCAAGCGCCAGGACTAAATTCCTGGTCGCCATGGCGACCTGGCGCCTGGGAATTGTCGAGCCCTGCTTTATGGTGAAAAATTGTGGAGATAACAGTAGATATATTTGGTGCAAATCAAAACGCCATTCTTTTTGGTGCATTTTACGCCATAATTCTAGTGCAACATGCTTAGTAAATGTCCCTCATTGTATCCGGATGCAGTCCAGGTGCAATGCGTTTTTCACTCAAGGTTGCTAGGAGATGTTTGTAAATCTTCATTTTTATTTTTTATTTTATTTTTTTATTTTTTTTTTACGCACGTGAAAAACGCATTAAAACTGATTGCACCCGTGCAGAAAAACTGAAAATCTGAACGCATTCGCGGACAAAACTGACTGAACTTGCTTGCAAAATGGCGTTTCACTGAATGCACCCTGAACGCATCCGGACCTAATCCGTATTGTTGTGTGAAAGAGACCTTAACCCTCCCACTTTTTTATTTTTTATTGTAGATTTTAAATATAGCCTTGAGGACCAGTAACATTTTTCCCACTCTGTTTTCCAGCAGTTCTTAAATATTTTTCTTCTAAAGCGTGTTCGTTTGTTTTTTTGTTTTTTATTCTGTGGGAAAAGTTGTAGTTTTTTTTTTATGAACCATCTTGGGGTATACTGTATTAAATAACTTTATTTTATTTTTAGGGGGGAAAGGATAAAAAGACATCAAATTTAACATTATTTTGCGGAATTTACTGTGTTCACTCTGTGGTATAAATAACATAAGTTTACTATGTGGGTCAGTACAATGATGGTAATGCCATATTTATATATATTTCCTCCTGTAGGCTGTCAGCTTCCCAACTGCCCCCATCCTCCAGACAGAAGGGGGGGGGGGGGTGCTTTAGCTGCTTATATCTCTGCATTCTACTACCAGAATCACAGCATTATCTGCACTACATCGGTAGTTATAACCGTCAGAAATCAGGATGGTAGTGAGTGCAGCTGAAAGTAAAAGCAGGTTTTATTGCTTTTACTCCCGACTCGATTTCTAACCGTGATATCTCCTGATGTGGTTGAAATAATGCTGTGATTCTGGTCTTGTGTGAAAGCTTGGAATGCCCATATCTGTAGCTGCTACCAATCTGGAGATATGAGCAGCTAAAGCAGCACCCCCACCCCAACCTGCTGCTATGCTTGGGCTGAACTGTTAGGTGGCTAAATTGAAATGAATGGGGTAAAATAAGGCTGAGTTCACACAAGCGTGTCCGGATGCGTCCCGGTGCATTGCGGCAAACCCGCGCGAGTAGGTACGCAATTGCAGTCAGTTTTGACTGCGATTGCGTTCCAATGTTCAGTTTTTATCCCGCGGGTGCAATGTGTTTTGCACGCACATGATAAAAAACCCGACTGTGGTACCCAGACCCGGACTTCTTCACAGAAGTTCAGGTTTGTGTTCGGTGTTGTGTAGATGGTATTATTTTCCCTTAAAACATGGTTATAAGGGAAAATGATACCATTCTGAAAACAGAATGCTTAGTAGGTGGTCGATAAAAATATAAAATAATTAACTCTCCTTCTCCTCTTGATCGCGTACTTGCCGGTCTCTTCTTACTTCTTTAATGATGAGCTGCCGGCTAAATGACCTGTGGTGACGTCAGATCACATGCTCCAATCACATGGTCCGTCACCACGGTGATGCATCATGTGATCTGATGTCACCACAGGTCCTTTAGCCGACAGCTCAAAAGAAGTAAAGAAGAGACCAGCAGCTACGCGATCAAGAGGAGAAGGTGTTAATTATTTTATTTTTTAACCCTCAATTGACCACCTACTAAGCATTCTGTTTTCAGAATGCTATTATTTTACCTTATAACCATGTTATAAGGGAAAATAATACAGTGAATAGACTGTCACCTAGCAACCATGCGTGAAAATCGCACCGCATCCGCACTTGCTTGCGGATGCTTGCAATTTTCACTCGGCCCTATTTACTTCTATGGGGCCTGCGTTGAAACGCACAATATAGAGCATGCTGCGATTTTCACTCAACGCATAAGTAATGCGTGAAAATCACCGCTCATGTGCACAGCCCCATAGAAATGAATGGGTCCAGATTCAGTGAGGGTGCAATGCGTTCACCTCCCGCATTGCACCCGCGCGGAAATCTCGCCCGTGTGAACTCAGCCTAAGTTGAAAATAGTACCTGTTGCTATGAGGAGGTTCCTAGCGAGACAAGCTGGTTTTGTGAGGTCGTGTGACCACAATGCGGATTAGTGATTGGTCCAAGAGAATCTTCCCTCTGGAAAAGTATCTATGTTTGGACACATTTTTGGGCTCTCGGTATTAATATTTGATTGTAAGCATAGATGAAAACCTGAAATCCAAAACCCTTTTATGTACATATTTTTAGGGGCTGTCTCATCTGACATTGCGGGAGCCACTGCTTTTTCACAGCTTTCCACTTTAGAGTGGAGTCCCCATGTAGACAGGTGTTTGTTTTTTGAGGGACAGTCGCTTCATGACTTGAAGACCCATTTGGTTATTTTTATATATTTATGCTCTGTTTTTTTTTTTATGCACAGGTTAAACAAATTGAAAAACGTGACTCTGTGCTTACCCCGAAGCAGCAGATAGAGAGACTTACACGGCCTGGATCCTCATATTTCAACTTGAATCCTTTTGAGGTAAACCTAATGTCATGCAAGTGTCAGTGAACCCCCTTTAATTGTGCATTGTGATAGATCAACCAAGTTTGCTAATGTTGAATTATAAGGTGAGCTTATTCGCTTTATTCATTTGCAGGCTACTATGAAAGTGCTAGACTTTAGAAGGACTAATTTTATGGAAATGGGGAAGTGGAAAACAAAAGCAGGTCTGTGTGTGCGCCCAGTGGACTTTATTGAAAATTGCCATGATAAAGGCAACTAGACTATATGTCAGATATATTAGAGTAAAAGGAGGTAGAGGCCTCTATGGTTTACTAGAGAAGTAAAAAGTGTATAAAATTAAGCAAAAAGAAGCAAAACATAGTATTAATACTGCTTATGCATCAAAAGAAGAAAAAATGCCCAAATCTAGGATACACTCCTCTTCAGATATATAAGTGTGGGATTTGGGTAAATTGTGGGATTAAAAAAATTTGGAATGGGCAAAATCACTACATTGATGGGGATAAGGTTGTCGCTGACCATTTGAATAGTTACTTTTGTTCAGAGGCAGCTTTCAAAATCATGAGCATGACATGACCGGCCGGTAGTGGTAACTGCTCAGCCCCGGTGTTTTTGGAGGCTGATGTTATGGATGAATTGGCACATTTAAAGGCAAAAGGTTCAGATGGCATCCACCCAGGAATCCTTTCTGCTCCTCTTACTGATTTGCTTAACCAGTCCCTCTGGACAGGAGATGTTCTTGATGACTGGTGTTAATGGTGTGTGTTTTGAGGAGAGATAAGTCACAAGTGGTGGTCCTCAAGGTTGTCCTGGGTCCTATTTTTTTATATTTTTTTTTTATTTTTATTTTTTTATATCTTTCTAGATGAAGTTTTGATTGTTTCTGAAAACTAGGGTTGTTTCGGGTATCGAACTTTCGATACTCAATCGATACTTTTAGCCCGGTATCGATATGATACCGGGATTTGTCTTTTATCGATACTAGGCTGTGCTACAGCCCAGTATCGGAGAATATGGATCGCGCTACTCTCAGCGTGCGCCATGTTCCCTTTAGCAGCACAGGGAAGAAGGAAGCAGTCTCTCCCTCCCCCCCCCTGTGCTGCCGCTGCCTCCAATGAGAGCGCAGAGGGGTGGAGGAGGGGGGGGCCACCAATGATGACTAACGTTTAATACATTACAAATACAGCCGGTGGCAGAAACATTGCTGGCACCCTGCCTCTGACAGGGCGCTGCGATCCACAGCAATTAACTCCTTAGGTGCTGCACCTGAGGGGTTAACTGACGCTGATCACAGCGCCCTGTCAGAGGTTGGGTGTCGGCAATGTGTTTCTGCCGCCTCCTGCATTTGTATATTAATCGTTAATTGGTGGCCCAGTGTGCTCCCCCTCCCTCCAGTGGCCACAGGGTCTCCTCCCCTCCTCTTCATTGATGGCAGTGGCAGCTTCTGATCGGAGCCCCAGCAGTGTAAGGGGGAATAGGACAAGGGTTGTAAAGATCCCAGGTTCTAGCCCCTAAGGGGGGAAATAGTACTTTTTTTTTTTTTTTTTTTTTTTTTTTTTTTACAGTTTATTTAATAAGTATAAATCACTCCTTTTCCCAATTTTATATATAAACAATAAATAAATAAAATAAGTCATATTGCCACGTCCGAAAATTCCAAACTATTACAAAATATCTCCTATGCGGTGAACGGCGTAAAAGAGAAAAAAATAGGATAGGACTGTTTGATTATAGGCCGGACTTTTCCATAAAATGCGGGATGCACTTGGCTTTTTTATTTTATTTCTGATTACACAAAAGTATGTCATATGATAATATGCCTGGAGGGATTATTAACATGGAAAGAGATTTACCTTCTCTGGACAAATGGTTAAAACAATGTAATGTAAAATAATGCACTTTTAAGGATTTTATGTAATAGAACAAAGTAGCAAGTATGTGTGAAGTGACTTCTAAACTTTCTAAAGGCTGAAATTTTTGTTCATTCTTCTTTGCAAAATAGCTCAAGCTCGGTCAGATTGGATGGAGATCGTCTGTGAGCAACAATTTTCAACTCTTGCCACAGATTCTCAATGGAATTTAGGTCTGGATTTTGACTGGGCCATTTTTAAGGGACACTGACAGGCCCAATTAGCATATTGAGTTATATATATCACAGTACAGGTCATATAAAGTGTATTAGAATCATGTAAGAATCCTCCCTGCCCACCTTATAAATACGGAAATATAAAGTTTTATAACCTGCTTGTCCGGTCTCCAATCTGCGCCAGACACTGTTCATAGCAGCAGCGCTTCAGGCGCATGAGGCAGAGGCTCGGGGACGCAGGCAGGGTGTGTACGCAGGCGCGATCTAACCACGGCGGGGCGCAGGCGCAGAAGATTACACACGAACGATGCCAGGAGGATTCGATTGCCCATGCGCAGGATCGTGACCTGGAGAGTTGTAGCCGCCGCCCAGCGAAGTGAATATTGATGAGCTGGGCGGGGCTTCAGAACGGCAGTTGGGAGCGGCTGGCTGGGCGAATTTTCAGATGAAACGCCGCCCCTTGGGCAGATTGGAGACCGGACAAGCAGGTTATAAAACTTTATATTTCCGTATTTATAAGGTGGGCAGGGGGGGATACTTACATGATTCTAATACACTTTATATGACCTGTACTGTGATATATATAACTCAATATGCTAATTGGGCCTGTCAGTGTCCCTTTAACACATGAATATGTTTTGATATAAACCATTCGATTTGTAGCTTTGGCTGTATTTTTAGGATTGTGGTCCTGCGGGGAGGTGAACCTCGGCGCCATTGTCAAGTCTTTTGCAGCCTTTACCAGGTTTTCCTCCAGGATTGCTTTGTATTTAGCTCCTCCAGAGTGACTATGGGCCTCTTTGCTGCTTCTCTAATTAGTGCTCACCTTGCCTGGGCTGTCAGTTCAGGTGGACGGCCATATCTTGGTAGTTTTGCAGTTGTGGTATACTCCTACATTTTCGAATGATGGATTCAACAGTACTCGGTGAGAAGTTCAGTTGGGATAGTTTTTATTAGGCCTGCACAATATATCGCCAAAGCAATCGCAATTAATCGCCATATCGCAATCGCCCGGCCCAAAAATGCTGCAATTATATTACCATATTTTTCACTTCATAAGACAAACTCCCCCCCCCCCCCCCCCCCTCCCCCCAAAAGTGGGGGGAAAGTGGCAGTGCGCCTTATAAAGCGATGGTTGACTTTTTACGTGGTTGACACGGATGTATCGCCGGCCGCTATGCTGCACAGCGCGGCCAGCAATACATCAGTTACAGTATGGGGAGGGAGGAGGGGCTGGAGGCAAGTCGTTATTTTAATGAACAAATGTTCTTTTATTTATTCTATTTTATTTCTCTGTTCTGTGCAGTGCTATTAAAGGAAACCTGTCACCAGGATTTTGCGCATAGAGCTGGGGACATGGGCTGCTAGATGGCCACTAGCACATCTGCAGTACCCAGGTCCCATAGCTCTGTGTGCTTTTATTGTGTTAAAAAACAGTTTTGATTGATATGCAAATGACCTGATATGAGTCCTGTATCCGGAGATGAGTCAAGCGGAAAGGAGCCCAGCACCGCCCCGCGTCCTCCGAATCTCCTCCTTGCTGGCTGACGTCACAGAGCTGGAGCGCCGAAATCTCGCGATGCGCGAGCTAGCGCATGCGCAGTGTCGGCATCATGTTTATTCCCTGTACTGGCATCAGCACAGGGAACAAACTACGCATGCGCTAGCTCGCGCATCGCGAGATTTCGGCGCTCCAGCTCTGTGACGTCATCCAACAAGGAGGAGATTCGGTGGACGCGGGGCAGTGCTGGGCTCCTTTCCACTTGACTCATCTCCGGATACAGGACTCATCAGGTCATTTGCATATCAATCAAAACTGTTTTTCAACACAATAAAAGCACACAGAGCTATGGGACCTGGGTACTGCAGATGTGCTAGCGGCCATCTAGCAGCCCATGTCCCCAGCTCTATGCGCAAAATCCTGGTGACAGGTTTCCTTTAAGAAAATGGCAAGTTTTGTATTTTGCACTTTTGCAGTAATGCAAATGTTATTTAATTTAGTAAAATATGTTTTATTTTGAAAAACACTGTGCATTTCAGTTCTTGAGTTAAGCATAACTACATTTCAGCATTATCAGTAATTTCTGTGTGCTTTTGCCTTGAAAATCCAAGCAAATAGACCTCTAGCACAATTCCCTTAAAATATCGCATCGCATACCGTTATCGCAATTTTTAGGGCCCTAATCGCAATCGCACAAAATTCCCATATCGTGCAGCCCTAGTTTTTATTAACCTAACCCTGCTTTACACTTCTCCACAACTTTATCCCTGACCTGCCTGGTGTGTTCCTTGGTTTTCATGATGCTGTCTGATCACTAATGTTCTCTAACAAACCACTGAGACCTTCACAGAACAGCTGTAGTTATCCTGACAATAAATTACTGTGTGTGTGGACTCTATTTACTAATCAGGTGACTTTTGTAGTCTCCTATTAGAGTACAGGGGGCTGAATACAAATGCAAGCCACACTTTTCAGATTTATATTTATAAAAAAAAAATTGAAACCATGTATCATTTCCTTTTCACTTCACACATTGCTACTTTATGTTGGTCTGTCACATAAAATCCCAATAAAATATATTTTGTTTGTGGGTGTAACGTGAAATGTGGAAAAGTTCAAGGGATATGAATACTTTTTCAAAGCATTGTATAACCACTAGGAAGGGAGAGATTGTGATCCCACTGTATAGAGCACTAGTGAGACCACAACTGAAATACTATGTCCAGTTCTGGAGACCTGACGTACAAAAAGATATAGAAAAAAATGGAACGGGTGCAAAAGCAGGATTAAATGATGGAGGTTCTGAACCATAAAACATACTAGGAGAAACTAAAAGAATTTTAAGGGGTTTTGCCATCTCAGACAATGGGGGCATATCGCTAGGATATGCCCCCATTGTCTGATAGGTGCGCGTCCCACCTCTGGGACCCGCACCTACAACGAGAACGAAGCGGGGAAATGAACAAAGGGCGCACTGCGCATGCGCAGCCACACTCCAATTATTTCTAATAGGGCTGCTCTCAGCGATTTCCGTCTGCCCCCATAGAAATTTAATGGGAGATGGGGCCGCGCGTGCACGGTGCGCTCCCATTCACTTCTATGGGAGCAGCAGGGAGCAGTGCTTGGTGGTGGATGGACCCCGGGAAATCGTGGTCCTCCAGCCACAGCTCTCCCCGCTCCGTTCTCTTTGTAGGTGCGGGTCCTATCTCTGGGACCTGCACCTATCAGACAATGGGGGCATATCCTAGCGATATGCCTCCATTGTATGTGATGGGAGTGCCCCTTTAATCTTTATAGCCTTGAGGAAAGAAAGGAATGGAGGGGTGATCAAAACCTTAAAGTATGTTTAAAGGGAACCTGTCACCTCCCAAAACCATCCCAAGCCGCCAGCAGTGTGTTTCCGATGATGCCTTTCTTCCTGAAGACTGACAGCGCTCCTGTGATTGACGGCGCTTATGCACGAGAGTTCGGCTGCCTTTGCCAAACAGCCGGCTATCAGTCGCAGGGAAGGGGACGTGATTACTGTGACTTGAAGCAAGGGGGCCGCTGCCCACTTGACTTCAAGCATGTGTGGAGAAGCGCGCCGGCAGGGGATAAAACAACTTTTCTGTACTTTTGCTGCATCTGCCTTCAGGAGGAAAGGCATCATCAGAAACACACTGCTGGCGGCTTGGGTTGGTTTGGGAGGTGACAGGTTCCCTTTAAAGACCTAAAAAAGGCTCAAGAGGGAAGTATTTTTAATTGGAAAAAAATATATACTCAACACGAGAACAAGCGGGCTTAATCTAGTTGGGGGGGCATCAAAATCAATGTCAGAAAATATTTTTACATCAAAAACGTAGTTGAGACTTGGAACAAACTCCCATGGGGTTGAGAAAATGACCAAAAATGCCTGAGACAAACACGTATCTATAAATGAGAAATAATATAAGGTCAGACTATATGGACCATGTGGTCTTTTTGTGCATCAATATTCTGTTTCTATGCATTTCAGTATGGGGCGGTCTCAGTTAAGGTACATCCCTGGACATAGCCCTAACTGCCAGAATGAAAGCCTCCATGGTTCACACTGCTGACTGCATGCAGAGACCAGGAAAATCATGTAATAATTTTTATCTTCTATATTTTCTAGTTAATTGAAAAAGATGTGGTCTTGATCTTGGAAACTACACTTGTCATGTTATTTTTATTAACTTATGAGTTAGGGCAAGACCAAATGTAGTACGCAGTCACAAAAGAAAACCTCACCAGTTTGCCATAAAACAGCACGTCAGCCGTCAGGGTTTTCCGCTGCCTTCTTGCCACCATGTTTGGCTTTTGCTGTTACTGGATCATTTGCTAATTGCCCCTGAATTAATCACGGGATGTTCATTTTTTTGTAGGTGTTACAGATTGATCCAGAAGTGACAGATGACGAAATAAAAAAGAGGTTCCGACAGGTAAGCCATAGTATAGCCTCATTTATGAACTGTTCTGGAGCACATATTCTTGTGACTTTGTTGTGCCATTCCTTTCTTATTTCTGCCAGAAGTCATGAATGAATTGCTATCAGTTTGCTGTGAAGGGCCAGATGGGAGTTACCAGCTGGGGATGTGTCTGCTCAATCTGATACAGGCAGCACCGATTGGATAGTGTCAAACCGCAGGAACAGCCCCCCTAAACTTGTAGCACCCTGATGGACCTTCATTGCAAGTTGTTAGCAATTCTCTCATAACTTCTTAAAGGGATAGTAAAGGAATGGCACAACATGGAATCATAAAACTAGATGCTCCAGAATTATTACATGAGGAATGCAAGTAGTTACTAAAACTGACATGTCAGTAGAGGTTAGAGGTCCTTTTTAAATGGGACTTGTCACCACTCCTGGCCTGCCTGTTTTAATAGCTTCATGCATTCCCCATGTAATGCCAATTCTGGAGCATCTATTCTTATGGCTCTATGTTGTACCATTCCTTTTATTTCAGCTAGAAGTTATGAATGAAGAGAATAAAGGGAGCTTTTTTTTAAACATTTTGCGGAACTATATAAAACTAGTAACAATACGCTGGATGAAATGATGGATGATTATTTGGATTCCATCACTTTTCCTGTTCTTACTGAAGTACAGAGAGAATCCATTGAAGATTTCTCACTTCAGGAGCTTGAGGCCGCAATAAAGGCCTGCTAAAGTAATTCTTCCCCCGGATCAGACGGTTTTCCATAGGAGTTCTATCGTAAGTATGGCGAGGTTATCGTACCACGCTTTTTGAAGGTAATTGAGTCATTGCACTTCAGTAGCGTCCTGGCTGCCATGGTAACCGATCGGAGCCCCAGCATAACTGTAATAGTTATTAAATAAAAAGTAAAAAAAATAAGTTTAAACCCCCCCCCCCCCCCCCCCCCAAATATAGAAAACAATATATCGCATATCGCACATGCTTAAAATGATATCGCAATATAATAATAATTTCGTTCGTTTGCACCTGAATGTTGCATATTGAGTGACTCAACCAGGGTAAACTGCCATAAGGATAAAAATATTCTTTTGACTAGAATTATGTTCTTAGCCAGATTGATTATTTGAGTTTGGATCTCACAAAGTATTTAAAACCTCAATGAATGGTTGGTTTTGGTTAATGGGGTCAGGAGATAGGAGAGTGTTTCTTGAATAAAAATAATTTTATTATGAATGGATTGCTATTAGCCTTCAATAAGGGTACAGAGGGGTGTAACCAGTTAGGGGTGTGTACAGGCACAGACTCACTCTATCCAATCAGTGCAGGCACCCCCCCCCCTCCCCCCCAACTTGTTGCCTCCCCTCTGTAGCCTTACTGAAGGCTAATAGCAATTCATTCATCACTTCTAGTGCAAATAATAAAGGAATGGCACAACACTGAGAAATAAGAATAGAGGCTCCAGAATTGGTATTACACGGGGAAGGCATGAAGCTATTAAAACAGGCATGTCAGGAGCGGTGAAAAGTCCTCTTTATGTTTACAGCATGTTTATTTAGCTGAGTTTAAAATAGTTTTCTGAGATCATTTCAAAGAGCTCACTCATTTTAAACATGGCACTGTGATAGTATGCCACCTGTGCCACAAGTCACTGTGAAATCTGATTTGCTGTGTTATTATAGTAAAGTGGTAGCGCCTAGTTGTAACAACACCGCAGCCATGTTGCAGGGCCCCACACAAAGTGGGACTGTTGAGCTGTGGAGCATGTGGAGTGTAAAAATGGTCTATCCTAAGTTGCATCACTCGCTGCACCAGACCACAATGGTAACCGATTCTTTTTTTATTATTGCTGTTCAAATTCTACAATGACTCCTGCCTTGTAGGTTGTTTGTGTGATCAGTAACTGGGGGCAAATCACTCTTGAACAGAAACTTTATTGTATGTGTAAGAGCAGATAGAAGCGATGCTATTAGCCTAGCCCAGTGGTGGGCAAACTTATTAGTAAAATGAGCCAAATATCGACAAAACAGCGATTTTTTTTTTATTTTATTTTTTTATTTCACTCCACAACGTTTCACCCTATAAGACGCACGTAGGTTTTAGAGGAGGACAATATGGAAAAAAATATTTTTCATTACACCTCAGGTCAGACCACTAATCAGAACCTCAATGTTAATAAGACCTCCCTGAGATCAGATGTCAGCTCAGACCCCAAAGTAAATGACCCCCTCAATCAGACCTCAGATAAGAGCCCCATGCCTCTCATCATCCCCATTATCAAACATGATGCCTCTCATCATCACCATTATCATCCATGATGCCTCTCATATCCCCCATTATGATTCTCATCACCCCATTGCCTCAGATCAGCCCCAAGTTTCATAAAATAAAAAAGCACTTACATCTCCGGCTCCTGGATGCCGCTGCTCCTCACCACCTGCACTCTGTGTTCCTCCTGCTGTCGGCTGTGCTGTGAACTGGCGTGCACAGCGTGACGTCACAGAGCGCCTCACACTGTGCGCAGCCCTGCACAGCCTACAACCGAGGACCAGGAAGCGGTGAGTACAGAGCCTTCACCGCTTCCTGGTCTTCACCCTCCTACCTATTTTTGCTACGGGCAACGAAAATGCTATCGCACTGTACATGTGAGCCCGCACCTGGAAGAGCCAATATCAGGGGGCTAAAGAGCTGCATGTGGCTCTAGAGCCGCAGTTTGCTGACCACTGGCCTAGCCTATAGTGATGGGTCAAAATTTAATGCGACTTATTTATTATTGGTCTTTGACAACGGCCCAAATTGTGGAAGGCAGTTTCCTGTATTTTTGCAGATCTTACTTTTGAGCACAATATTATACTTTTATTTTATTTTTTAAGGATAAAGAGCATTGGCAGCTGGAGCATAAATAAGTGCATTCTGCTTTTCTAGGGGTTGATAAATATGTTAACTGGTGGATATAAACTTTACTCTTTGTTGTTGCTTCCCCCCCACATAGTTATCAATTCTCGTCCATCCAGACAAAAATCAAGATGATCCTGAAAGATCGCAGAAAGCCTTTGAAGGTAATGCTCTGTTCATTCTTTTCTTCTGGGTATCAAGTAAAAAAAAATTGTCGTGTGAATAGAGACAGGTGAAGAGTTCTGATATGTAGGAGGACTTCTAAATACACTGTCTGGAAGTAAGACTATGTAAACTGCACCAGATTTATCACAGCGACTGATGCTGGCTGGTATATTTGGCGTGCCTACATGCTGTCTAGTCTACACCATTTATTTGTTGGTTTAATTTACTTTAAAAAATGCGTCAAAGTTTCTTGTGCACACAGTGCTACATTTAAACCACATTCCCTTTTCCATAAAGTTACACCATCTTGTTGCCATAGTCACTAAATGTGCCAAAAACGCTTAACAAATCTGGTACAAATTGCTCCAGAATTTTGGCACATTCTAATTAGTAAATCTCCTCCATTGATTGACTGTGAGGCCTCGTTCACACGTCCGTGTCTGTGATGACATCTGTGACAAGATGGTCAATGTTTCATCCATGAAAAATCCATCTTTGGTCCGTTTGTCATCCATATTCCACGGACACTGCTAGGCTGAAAAATGAATTTCCAGGACATATTCTGCAGGTAGAGTTATACGTGTATGTATATTGATACCACTCTTTCCCCTTTGCTTCCCTACAGCTGTGGACAAGGCATATAAGCAGTTGTTAGAGGCAGAGCATAAGAAGCGGGCACTAGATGTCATCCAGGCTGGACAAGAGTACATTGAGCACATAGTAAGTGCAATTTACTTTTATTTACATGCAGGTTATGTGAGGTGGATAAAATACTATAGACCTAAGTAGCTAGTTGGACCGTTTCAGATGCAAGTTTGATTTTCATTTTTTTTCGGCAGGCGTGGAATAAAAACTCTCATAGACCTCAACCGAAACGACTTAAAATGTTAGATATCCACCCTTGTGCTATAATAGTTTGTCCAAATTATTTTTATTGATGACCTATCCTTAGGATAGGTCATCAATATCAGATCGGTGGGTGCCATTTCAGCTTTCACTTTATTGTTTACCTGCTAGTTGTCGACATAGCAGAGGTGAGGGGGTGAAATTACAAGAAACCATTTATTTCAGTGTGTATGCGATCCTATTCAAGTGTATGCAATTGTAGATGATAAAGGTCCAAATATAGAAAATAACCTCTGTAGCCAAATGAGGAGTTGTAGAAGAACTTTTTTTGCCAGCAGAACAGTCACTATTCCATATGCTGTATTATCAATATCATGGGTGAAATGGGTCTCCCACTCTAGAACACTCCACTGTGTGCCAGTGCAGAAAGATTATACATAGAGGGATTCTGTTGGATTCTGTATTCATGATTACTAACCCATATGACATTGCTGCTGTTTAATACTAGGTCAACTTTAGTCTCATCAATCAAATTAAACATTTTGATCGACATACGTGTTTATACCCTTTGCTATCACTAGTGTTGAGCGAAGCAAGCTTCAGATCATAGACCCAAAGTCGTTTCGGTCCAAACTGTTTGAATGTTGTCTGGAGATCCGTCTCCGTACAGCATTCAAATGTATGGGCTCCTGCAAGGTGAAATTCGTTATCTCTGAAGTCTCGTGAGACTTCGGTGAATAACTTTGGAAATCATTTTTAAACTTAAAAAACATTTTAAAACTGGAATCCAAAGTTGGCTTCGGTAGCGAGGTACCAGTCGCTACAAATTAGACTTTGGATTCGAGTTTTTAAATGGGCTGAGTGGCCAGAACGAAGCCTCTTCTCATTGAAAGACACATGAAGGTTTACCAAAAAGCACCTTAAAGGACTTTAAGACTGATGAAATCAAGATTGAAACTTTTAGCCTCAAATTAAAGTGTTGTCTGGATAAGACAAGCCACTATGGGGGTGTTTTTAGTGGCTAGGACAAGGAGACTGGTCAGGGTGGAGAGAAAGCTGAATGGAGCAAAGTACAAGGATAGTCTGCTCTGGACCTCTGGACTGGGCTGAAGGTTGATCTCCTAACAAGATAGTGACCCTAAGTGCACAGTCAAGACAACCCAGGAGTGGCTTAGGGACAACTTTGAATGTTGTTGAGCAGCCCAGCCAGAGCCCTGACTTGAACCCAATCATATGTCTCCAGCAAGACCTGAAAATGGCTGTCCATCGACTGTCCCCATCCACCCTGCCAGAGCTTGAGAGAATCTGCAGAGAAGAGAACCCCCCAAATCCAGGTGTGCAAACCAAGAAGACTGGAGGCTGTAATCGCTGACAAAGGTGCTTCAACTAAGTACTGAGTAACGGGTCTGAATACTTATGTCAATGAAATATTTTAGATTTTAACTTTTTTAATAAATTACCAAAGATTTCTAACACTCTGCTTTCACTTTGTCATTATGGGGTACTGAGTGTAGAATGATGGAGGAAAAAATGTTTACAGATTTTTACACCGGGCTGCAACATAACAAAATGTGTAAAAATTGAAAGGGTCTGAAGACTTTACGAATGCACTCTAGATGCCTCTTGGCATGATTTGCCAATTTAATATTTTTTTTGTTTTGTTTTTTGTTTAGGTAAAAGAAAAAAAGAAGCAATTGAAAAAAGAAGGAAAATCATTAGATATTGAAGAAGATGACCCTGAAGTTGTAAGTAGCACCATGAGAATGCATTTGAATGCACAAAGCTACGAAAAACACACATTGCGAACACAAACCTGCAAGGATATGGCATGGTTTGACTGCTGTCAGGATGCTCTTTCTCTACTGTAATCGCGACTGCAGTGAGTTTGTCATACAAGGTGGCCCTAGCAAAAAAAAAAAATCTTACCTGATTACTTTTGTCTGTAACTAGAGTCATACCTTGGCACTAGGCCTGTGGACGGCAGTCAGAGTTCACAATTTCTTTCTGCAGAGGAGGAGGAGAATTATGGCACTGTGCACGAGATGAGGCTGTGAGGATCCATGATGAACAGGAAGTGTAGTGTAATTATTGTAGCTGTCTACATTGCAATCATTTTTCAATTTTTATTTTTTGGTAATGGTTACCAGTTAGGGCTCATGCTCACAAATGTGTACCAGCTGTGCCCATATTGTGGCCTGCAAACAGTGGGTCTGCAATATATGGGAACCAGCCGCGTGCGCACTGTTTCACAGATTCACTTGAATGGGTCCGAAATCCGGAAGATACAGTGGAAGGCCACAGAAGCACTACGGAGCCCTTACGTGGCATTTTGGTTCGTGCCTCCACACCGCAGTAAAATAGAACATACCCTATTTTTTGCAGTGCAGATGGATCGCGGACCCGTTCAAGTTGAATTGGTCTGCATCCGTCAGCGCAGGCCACACAGACAGTTTCCATGCATTGGAGATTGCTATTTGCAGTCCTCAATGCACGGACAGCCCTTAACCACCTCCCGACCGCCTCACGCAGGATTGCGTCCTGCAGGCGGCCAGGTTATTCCTCCTGGACGAGCCAGCGCGTTATCTCACGAGAGGCGAGATTTCCTGTGAACGCGTTTTTTTTTTTAACCCCAAAAGGTATATTAGATGCTGCTTTGATAACAGCGTCTAATATACCTGCTACCTGGTCCTCTGGTGGTCCCTTTTGCTTGGATCGACCACCAGAGAACACAGGCAGCTCTGTAAGTAGCACCAAACGCCACTACATTCCCCCCCCCCATCACTTATTAACCCCTGATCACCCCATATAGACCCCCTGATCACCCCCCGTAAGGCTCCATTCAGACGTCCGTATGTGTTTTAACGGATCCGCAAAACACCTACACCGGCAATGTGCTTTCCGCATTTTGCGGATCCGCACATTGCCGGAACTATATAGAAAATGCCTTTTCTTGTCCGGACAAGAATAGGACATGTTCTATAGGCTCTACAAAAAACGCAGTGTTTTTTCTTACAAAGTCTCATATTCCACTAAATTGTGACAAAAAATAAAATCTCACATGAACTCGCCTTACCCCTCACGGAATCCAAATGCGTAACCTTTTTTTGACATTTATATTCCAGACTTCTTCTCGCGCTTTAGGACCCCTAAAATGCCAGGGCAGTATAAATACCCCACAAATGACCCCATTTCGGAAAGTAGACACCCCAAGGTATCTTTCCCTTCACGATTTCCAATAAGGCAATACAATCAGTTGACAGAGAAGTCTGGAATCCAAATGTCTTCCTAAAAGGTACTCATTGGAATTTGGGCCCCTTTGCGCACCTAGGCTGCAAAAAAGTGTCGCACATGTGGTATCGCCGTACTCAGGATAAGTAGGGAAATATGTTTTGGGGTGTATTTTTACATATACCCATGCTGGGTGAGAGAAATATCTCTGTAAAATAACAAATTTGTATTAAAAAAATGGGAAAAGTTGTCATTTACAGAGAGATTTCTCTCACCCAGCATGGGTATATGTAAAAATACACCCCAAAACACATTGCCCTACTTCTCCTGAGTACGGCGATACCACATGTGTGACACTTTTTTGCAGCCTAGGTGGGCAAAGGGGGCCCAAATTCTAATGAGTATCTTTATGATTTCACAGGGCATTTTTTACGCATTTGGTTTCCAAACTACTTCTCACGTTTCAGGTCCCCTAAAATGCCAGGGCAGTATAAAGACCCCATTTTGGAAAGAAGACACCCCAAGGTATTTCGTGGAGGGTATGGTGAGTTCATGCAAAAAAAAAAAAATTGGCACAAGTTAGTGGAATATGAGACTTTGTAAGAAAAAAAAAACATTTTCCGCTAACTTGTGACAAAAAATAAAAACTTCCATGAACTCCCAATGCCCATCAGCGAATACCTTAGGGTGTCTACTTTCCGAAATAGGGTAATTTGTGGGGTGTTTCTACTGTCTGGGCATTGTAGAACCTCAGGAAACATGACAGGTGCTCAAAGTCAGAGCTGCTTCAAAATGCAGAAATTCAAATTTTTGTACCATAGTTTGTAAACGCTATAACTTTTACCCAAACCAATAAATATACACTTATTGCATTTTTTTTATTTTTTTATCAGACATGTAGAACAATAAATATAGAGAAAAATGTATATAGAAATTTAGTTTTTATTTGAAAAATGTTACAACCGAAAGTGAAAAGTCATTTTTTTTTTTTTTGCAAAAATTTCAGTCAATTTCGATTAATATAAAAAAAATAAAAATGTCAGCAGCAATGAAATACCACCAAATGAAAGCTCTATTAGTGAAAAGAAAAGGAGGTTAAATTCATTTGGGTGGTAAGTTGTATGACCGAGCAATAAACCGTGAAAGTAGGGTAGTGTAGAATTGTAAAAAGTGGTCTGGTCATTAAGGGGGTTTAAGCTAGGGGGGCTGAGGTGGTTAAAGGACGTATGTCACCAGGAAATTCACTATTAAAACAGGTACAATGCCTTGTAGGGCGAGCTCAGCTGAATCGAATGATAGCTTTCACTTAGTCATCCATTGCTTCATTCAGGAGAAAAAATACTTTTATTCATTGTGCGTGTGGTTTTACCCCTTCTGTCTAACCATGTAGATATAACAATGGTAGCATGGTCTCATTTGTGTTCCCCAGTGACTAGAAAATGTACTTTTTTATTGTATTGTAAGTACAAAAATGAATTTTTTTTAATCCATAAGCAATGAAGTGCACCAAGGGTTGGCCCAAGTCGCTTCTCCTGGTTCCTCTCTCAGCCCCTCCCTCTCCTGCTTGATTGACGGGGCAAGCTTCCTTCCCTTCACGATTTCCAATAAGGCAATACAATCAGTTGACAGAGTTGTAACAGTGTATCAGCCGAGTATAACAACATCTTCACTTGAGGTGATCATGCATATTACAACTTACTACACAAAAAAGAGCGAGGATATATCACAATAAAAAACAAATTTTATTCAATTTACTTAACATTATTAATACAGGTATGAGCAAATTAGGGACAGGACATGAAGACTGAGCCGTAATAGGGCTCTAGAATGTGGAGAATCACATTTAGCGGTGAGTGTAACCATAACCAGCAGGTGACATAACAATTTTGGCAGAGGCTCCAGACACAGGATTAGATGCGGGTGCAAAGTGCTGTTCCTATTTATTAACAACTAACATCCTCTTGGTCTAGACATCATTTTTATTTTTTTTTATTCTTTATTTTTTTCCTTCATCATATATAAAAAGTTCAGAAACAAGACATGACAATAAACAAAGATAATTCCTGTATATACACGTACATTTGTTGCTCGCTTATCCTTAGACATCAGGAATATATCCCTGTCCTGTTTCTTTCCTCGTGTCATATACAAAAGAAAAAACCAATATAACCCCTCCCCTTCTCTCCCCCCCCCCCCCATGGTTGTCTTGATGGATACCGCAAATAGAGAGAAAAGGAAAAAAAAATAGCAAAGAAGAGATTGATTTCGTGATCTCATATCAGGGTTCTTTCCTTTTTCTTTTTCCTCCCTCCCCTCCTTCCTTCCTCTTTCCTCCCCTCTCTCCCCTCTCTTTCCTTCCTTCTTCCACTTCCTTCATTTTTTTATATTGGTACCGGCATATTCGTATCTACGTACCCTCCCACATAAGTTCTTCCATGCTTCGATGTTTGGTGGTGTGTCCGCCCCCCACTCTCTAGCCACTACAACCCGCGCCAGCATTAATCCTTTGGCCCATTTCATTTCTATTTCTATGTCAAGATCTATTTTCCTGATATATCCAAGCACCGCTATAGCGATCTCCATTGGAGCTGAGCACCCAGTTGATCTGGTCAGCTCCCGAAAAACCTGAGTCCAATAATCCTGCATTAGAGGGCAGTGCCAGATCAAGTGGGTGAAATCCGCGTTATCCATCCTGCACTTCCAGCATCTAGCGTCCCTTGTTTTATACATCCTACTCAGCACCCATGGGGTGATGTAGGTACGATGGACAATAAAGAACTGTATCAATCGAAAATTACTCGATACTGTACTTCTTTTTATACTTTTATAGATACATCTCCAATCTAACGCGTTAGGTTCCACTTCTAGTGCCCATTTTTGTTCACTATTAAACTTTATCACTCCCCCTAAACCCCTTTTCTCGCCCAATTTCCTTGGGGGACACAGAAGACCTTGGGTATAGCTCATCTCCATAGGAGGCGTGACACTAAGTGAGAACTGTTAAGCCCCTCCTCCACAGCTATACCCTCAGCCTGGAGAGAGAGACTGCCAGTTTTTTGCTTAGTGTCCAAGGAGGCAAGACACTCCCTGCTCTGCAGGGCTGTTTTTCTCCTGTTTGGTTTTTTGCTTTGTTTTTTTCTTCAGATCATCAGGGACAACAGAGTCGCACTAGACCTCTCTGTTGCTCCCGGGGTCGAGCTGCGCCAGTGCCGGTCATCCGCGCTGCTGCCTCCCCCACAGAAGGCAAGGTGGACCAGGGCAGCCCAGCTCTCCTGCATCCCGCCAGCGCAAGGGTCGTCCGCACGCCAAGTCCCTCTTCCAGCGTCCTGCCACTACGGTGCCAGTAGCTGAAGGGGCGACCCTGCTGGAACAGACCGAGGGTGAAGACGGCTGTGGTAAGAGGAAGGCTTCTCCAGCCCTACGTTCCCCTCAGTCCCTCCCCGGTCTCCTGCGTGCTGGACCCCCATACTGGTCCCTGCTGGACCTAGGCTGGCCCCTGAGGTTCCCAATAATCATATAGCCCCACACCACCACCATACTGGTGACCGCGGGGCGACTATACACTGCCCCTCCATAGGGCATTGCACATGGAGTTCTGCTTTAGGGCCGGAGACCCGCTCCTAGCTGCCCCTGACACAGGGGTTATGCCGGCCCTCCCCTTTTCGGTCGCAGATTAAGTGCAGGGGGCCCGCGCTGGCTGCCCTGTCCCTCCTCCACGGGCGCCTGGTCCGTTAGGGCAGGGGGTGCAGTGCTGGATTTCTGGTCCCCCCCCCCCCTCCTTACCGGTGTCTAGGGCCAGGAGCCCGCTCCAGAAGCTGCCGGACGCAAGGCCCTCACGGCCTGCATGTACTGAGCGCGATGCTCCAGCGGGCCCCGGCTGACTGTTGAGGCTTCCGGTCGGCCGGGTGCCGCGAACCTTTGACCCAGGCTTCGGCCTGCTCGGCCGCAATCCGGCCGTTTGTCTCTGCCGGCACGCAGGGTGGGCACCGCGGCCGTTAGTCCAGGCGTCAGCCGGCTCCCTCCCGGTCCCGGCCGACCGCTGGTACTCCCGGTCGGCCGGGCGCCGCAAAAATCTAGGCCCCGGCTTCACGGCCTACTAGGCTGCAAACTTCCAGCCTCGGTTGGAGGGGGCGGGAACTTCTCGCGGCGCGAATTCTTAGCGCCTGAGGTCCCCCGCTCCCAGGGGTTCGCAGCGCCGCCCCCTAGGCCGGATGTTTGTTAACCCGTCGGGTACCGGCCATCTCTAGGGGCCGGCTCCCATCTAGAGGACACCCTCTCTGTTCTGGGCTTCCTAGCTGGCCTGTACGTGACTGTGCCATGTATGGTGGCCCCTTTTTTGCCTCAGAGTGGCTGTGTTTTATAAAAAAATAATAAAATAAAAAATATATATATAAAATAAATAAAAATAAATAAGGTTAATAAATAACGGAATGGCTGCGCAGGACGCTGCAGCCTGATGCAGTAGTGCTGGCCGCACGCTATGCCCCCCTTCCGTGGGCGGCATGTTGCGCTCCTCGGCTGCGGTTCTGGCCAGCTACATGTTCCCCTTCTAGGCGAACCCTTGCCAGCTTCCGGGATACGGCGCTGACCAAAGGTAGGCGCCCCGTCTATGGCGGAACGTCGCCTTTCCAGTTACAGGCTGGCCATGTGCATGGCCCCCTTCTTAGGCGGAGTGCTACATTCACCGGATCGGTGCTGCCAATGTGCTCGCCCCCCTTTCATAGGCGGAATGCTGCGCTCTCACTGGATTTAATGCCGGACTGGTGCATGACCCCCTTCTGGGGCAGAATAATTACACTCTCACCGGATACGGTGCTGGCCATGTGCACGACCCCCCTTCTTGAGGAGCGCGGCACTCTCGCTGGATTCCTGCCGGCCATGTGCACGACCCCCCTTCTTGCGGAGCGCGGCACTCTCGCTGGATTCCTGCCGGCCATGTGGGTAACCCCCTTCTATGGCGGTACGCTGCACTCTCTCTGGGTTCGCTGTCGGCCATGGGTATGAAACATGTGCACGTCCCCCTTCCATATGCGGAACACTGCACTCACTGGATTCACTGCCGGCCATGTGCACGTCCCCATTCCATAAGCGGAACGCTGCACTCTCACTGGATTCGCTGCCGGCCTTGTGCATGACTCCCTTCCATAAGCGGTAGGCTGCACTCTCATTGGTTTCGCTGCCGGCCTTGAGCATGCCTCCTTCTCTCAGGCGGCATACATACTCTTCCTGGCTGGGGTTGTTCTCTCGCGGTAGGTTGCTGGCCACGTGCTTGACCCCCTTCCATGGCGGGGTGCTTGCACTCTCACCGGATCCGCTGCCAGCCATATGCATGGCCCCCCCCCCCTTCCTTGGGCGGTGTACCGCACTCTCGCTGGCTTTGCTGCCGGCGTGGGCATGCCTCCTCTCCTCAGGCGACATACATGCACCTTCACTGACGGTGTTTGTTCTGGCGCCAGTACGTTGCTGGCCATGTGCATGGCCCCATCCGTGGCGGGGTGCTCGCGCTCTCCTGGGATGCGATGCTGCCGTGTGCGGTTCATTGCACCCTCACCGAATACGTTGCTGGCCAGGAGCATGGCCCTCTAAACATGGGTGCGCTGCTTGCACTCCTTTTGGAAACGGCGCTGGCCTTGGGCATGACCACTTCGCATTCCATGGGCGGTATTTTGCGCGCTCATGAGATTCACGGCTGTCCTTCTGTATGCTGTACTGGACGTTCCCCTTTCATTGGCGAACTACTCGTTGCACTCTCACAAAATTCGGTATTGGGTGGATTATTGCACAATCATTTGGTGCTAGGATAATCCTGTGCATACCCTTCCCCCTTCACTAGGTCCTTTTGGTGCGGGCCTTTGCACTCTTGCCGTCTGCAGAGTTTGCCAGGTGCCTTCTCCCCCCTTTTCCGGGCGGACTGCTTGCGTTCCATAGCATGCCCCCCTGTACTAGCCTTGTGCATAACTCCCTTCGGGTTGCACTTTGCACTTCCATGGATACTGTGGGATGCTGTGGCTGTGCGCTCTGTGCGTTGTTTGGGCCGTGTTTGCCTTCTCCTCCAGTGGGTGGGTTGGCCTTCTCGCTGCCTGCGGTTTCCTAGTACGTATGCCTCCCTTCCTCCTGCAACATACTTTTTTTCTCTTGGGGTGAGGCTGATTGTCGCTAGCTTTGCACTCTTTTCTGAGGAGGTCATTCTGTCCACCTGTATGAGCCTAAGGTGTTGTCCAACACACAACAATTGAATGCCCAATGTATTCTCCGCTGTATACCTTGTATATGGGTAGACGGGCTCTGCTGGCTTGCTACTGCACCGAGCTGGGTGGCACTCATTCTCTGGTATGGTCCCGTTGTGACTGCACCAGCCATGTTCATTGGCCCTTCCACCTGGGGAGTGTTCGGGGTCCCTTGATGCGTACCCGTTCGTCCTCCCGTGACATTGCTTCCCCGCGCAAGCCGTCGGGGTCGAGAGTGTTGTCTTTGGCGCCTTCTGCACTTAAATCTGATCTGCTACCAGGAACTGACCGCTCCTCTCGGGTAGGTCACCCAACTTCTCTTGGGTGCTCGTCTATCCAGGTCTGAGGGACCTCCACTTTGGGTTCTTCAGGGTATTCGCCTTTTGCGAGGCGATGTGCAGGTCGTCTCACAGGGTAGCCGATATTCGGCTTTTGGACTGTCCTGTGGCTTCCCTGTTTGCCATTCCTCCTTTCGGTTTGGAGGGTGTTATGCCAGCCTCTGTCTCGGCTGCTTTTCCTCGCCAGCTCGGTTTTTTTGGCTTCCTCTCTGAGTTTGTCACTCCGAGGTGGCTTCTGCACCGGCCAGGCCTCAGAGGCTGTTTCGTCATTGCCCCCTCCCCCCCGGGGGTGAGCATGGTTGTTCACTTGGATGTTTTCTGGCGTTACTTGTGGTCTCGTACCGTCTCCCTCGTTTTCGCTGGCAGTACTAGCTGTGTGCCTGTTGCCGGGCCTATTGCATTCTGTCCTCCCGCTGGGTGCAGATTGTCTTTCCATTCTGGGCATATGGTCCTGCTGGACTTACCTTTTCGGTAACTTGGGAGGACTACCCTTCGGTCACGTTTGTCCTTTGCTCCCACCAGGTCTGTAGAACTCCTTCCTGTGGTGGCTACGTCGACTTGGACTTGGCCTGTCTTGTCCTGGCATCTGTTGGCTGCTGGGCGGACCCTTCCGGTTTCTTCCGTCTGTCCTTCTGCTCCCCCACTCCGGTTGGATACGGGACTATGTTGTTCAGGGGCCGACGAGACAGTTTTTTTCCGACCCTTGGGCCATGTTACTGGTCTGCGCCTGGTCACATTGGGTTTTCTCCCGCTTGCCAAGCGATTCCTGCGAGCGCGCTAGTATTCGCTCCCGACTGTGCTTCGTCCAGGTTCGGTTGTCGGACTTGGGGTTCTTGCCTGGGTTTGTGGTGAGCGGGGCATTCCCCCACTCTGCTTTTCTCTACCTTTTTGGTTCTGTCTTTCTCTAGTCCGGCCTGACCCTGGGACTGGGACTCTGTTACTTGAAGTGTCAAGTGTCGGCGCTGTCCTTCCCCTTGCAGCGTTTTTTCTGGGCCTGTCCTGACCTTCTTCCACAGAGTGGCTCTTTGGTATCCTCTGTACCGTTCCCTGGTACCGTCCTGGGAATTACACACTGAGCTCTTGGCGCTCCACTTTTTCCCTTGGTGCCATTGTGGAAGTTCTCCCTACTCCTTCTGTCCTGTACAGTTGTGTTTGCTGTTGCCATCATGTCTGGCGGGTGCCTGAGGGGTGGCCCTTCGTGTTCTGTGCCTTCTGTCCTTTTCCAGGACAGGGCTGTTTCTCCATCCCGTCCCTTCCTTCTGAGGATGGTATCTGCCTTCTTATCTACGAGGCTTGGTCATCCCCTTCCCGTCTCCGGGAACGGGCGCTTCACCGCTTGGAGATTGTTTGGGTTTGCAGTTGTTCCTTGGAGATCTCCGACTCTAGTCGGCGTTCGGTCTCTTGTGTTTCCGGGATGTCCGCGCAAAGGGTTGACGGCCTCCAGGGTGGCTTCCTTCGCTCTCTGAGTGTCTATTGCTGTGGTTACCGCACCACGGGCAGGGTTCTGCTTTTGGTGTCACCGTTCATTTCACCAGAGCGGTCGGTGCCTCCTGAGCCGTAGGCATAAGGCTTCGGCCATGCATTTGTGCAAGGCGGTCACTGGTCTTCCTTGCACACCTTACCGAGTTCTACAGGGTGCGCACTGGGGCTTCGGCGTATGATGCCTTGGGCCGCCTGGTCTGCAGGCGGCGGTTTCTTGATGCCTTCGGGTGCCTTGCCTTGGTGCTGTGGTCCCTCCCCTCTTGGACTGCTATTGAACGTCCCAAGGTCTTCTGTGTCCCCCAAGGAAATTGGGCGAGAAAACGAGATTTTTGTATAACTTACCAGTAAAATCTCTTTCTCGCTCTTTCCTTAGGGGGACACAGCACCCACCCATTCTTTGTTTTTCTCTGCACGGTTTCCGAGTTTGTTTTACCCGTTGGGTAGTTGGCTTGTTGGTTCCACTTTTGGACTTTGCCTTTTCTCACTGCTTGGACACGCAACTGGCAGTCTCTCTCTCCAGGCTGAGGGTATAGCTGTGGAGGAGGGGCTTAACAGTTCTCACTTAGTGTCACGCCTCCTATGGAGATGAGCTATACCCAAGGTCTTCTGTGTCCCCCAAGGAAAGAGCGAGAAAGAGATTTTACTGGTAAGTTATACAAAAATCTCGTTTTAATTTTTTTTATATATCTGTGATATTGATATTTTGGTCCCCTTATTGAGACAACAAAATTCTGCAAATTCTGATTGTTTGGTGATTAAATACTGTTTATTCTCAGTGGTGTCAAATGCGTGTTTTAACCGAAAATATCTAAAACGTGTGAGGGTGTCTAGTTTTATACTAAGTCCTAATTCTTCTAATGTCCTGAGCTTTCCTTTTATCTCAATCTGTGAAATAAACAATACAATTTTTTTCCCAAAATACATAATCATCTAACTTCTGAAACTCGCCTAGGTTTATATTCCCCCATAGAGGGGTAATCTTTAATGAGTAATTTATCCCCAATAATTTTTTGACATTCACCCATATCAAGTGCATCATATTACTAATAGGGCACTTCTTACCCTTTATTTTTAATATCCCGGCTTCCAAGACACTAAAAATATTATATTGGAGACCTACAAACTCACCCACTAGATACTGACGTAATCTATCATCCTCTGTCATTAACCATTGTAGCTGGGATGCGTAATAGTAGCCTCTAAAGCAGGGCACGGACAAACCACCATCTTCTTCATCGAGCCATAAATATTTTTGTTTGAGCCTGACCCTTTTTTTTCCCCCATATAAGATCATTTATCAATCCCTCCAATACGTTGAAAAGGTGGTCACCTATCCAGACAGGGCATGAGGATATAACATAGAGGACCTGCGGCAACAAAATCATTTTAAAGGGTTTCTACCACTTAGGTGTCACATATTTAGCTGTCAGACACTAGCGATCCGCTAGTGTCTGCTCTGGCCAACCATCCTAATATAATTGCTTTTGGGGCGGTGGTTTGGCTAAAAAAACTACTTTTATTAATATGCTAATGAGCCTCTAGGTGCTATGGGGGCGTCATTAGCACCTAGAGGCTCCGTCTACCTTTAGAAACTGCCGCCCCCAGCGCGTCCCTCCAGCCCGCCCATCTCCTCCTGAATGCGATCCTCCTTGTGAGCGCCTGTATTCGGCGCATGCGCAGTAAATGTCTGACAGCTTCCCTGCTCAGACATCTCCACTGCGCCTGTTCCTCGGAGCACTATGGCGTCTTCGCGCAGGCGCAGTGGAGATGTCTGAGCAAGGAAGCGGTCAGACATTCACTGCGCATGCGCAGAATACATACGAGGATCGCATTCAGGAGGAGATGGGCGGGCTGGAGGGACGCGCTCGGCGGCGGCAGTTTCTGAAGGTAGACGGAGCCTCTAGGTGCTAATGACGCCCCCATAGCACCTAGAGGCTCATTAGCATATTAATAAAAGTAGGTTTTTTTGCCAAACCACCGCCTGGTCTGCAGGCGGCGGTTTCTTGATGCCTTCGGGTGCCTTGCCTTGGTGCTGTGGTCCCTCCCCTCTTGGACTGCTATTGAACGTCCCAAGGTCTTCTGTGTCCCCCAAGGAAATTGGGCGAGAAAACGAGATTTTTGTATAACTTACCAGTAAAATCTCTTTCTCGCTCTTTCCTTGGGGGACACAGCACCCACCCATTCTTTGTTTTTCTCTGCACGGTTTCCGAGTTTGTTTTACCCGTTGGGTAGTTGGCTTGTTGGTTCCACTTTTGGACTTTGCCTTTTCTCACTGCTTGGACACGCAACTGGCAGTCTCTCTCTCCAGGCTGAGGGTATAGCTGTGGAGGAGGGGCTTAACAGTTCTCACTTAGTGTCACGCCTCCTATGGAGATGAGCTATACCCAAGGTCTTCTGTGTCCCCCAAGGAAAGAGCGAGAAAGAGATTTTACTGGTAAGTTATACAAAAATCTCGTTTTAATTTTTTTTATATATCTGTGATATTGATATTTTGGTCCCCTTATTGAGACAACAAAATTCTGCAAATTCTGATTGTTTGGTGATTAAATACTGTTTATTCTCAGTGGTGTCAAATGCGTGTTTTAACCGAAAATATCTAAAACGTGTGAGGGTGTCTAGTTTTATACTAAGTCCTAATTCTTCTAATGTCCTGAGCTTTCCTTTTATCTCAATCTGTGAAATAAACAATACAATTTTTTTCCCAAAATACATAATCATCTAACTTCTGAAACTCGCCTAGGTTTATATTCCCCCATAGAGGGGTAATCTTTAATGAGTAATTTATCCCCAATAATTTTTTGACATTCACCCATATCAAGTGCATCATATTACTAATAGGGCACTTCTTACCCTTTATTTTTAATATCCCGGCTTCCAAGACACTAAAAATATTATATTGGAGACCTACAAACTCACCCACTAGATACTGACGTAATCTATCATCCTCTGTCATTAACCATTGTAGCTGGGATGCGTAATAGTAGCCTCTAAAGCAGGGCACGGACAAACCACCATCTTCTTCATCGAGCCATAAATATTTTTGTTTGAGCCTGACCCTTTTTTTTCCCCCATATAAGATCATTTATCAATCCCTCCAATACGTTGAAAAGGTGGTCACCTATCCAGACAGGGCATGAGGATATAACATAGAGGACCTGCGGCAACAAAACTAATAAATTTGTCCCCCAAGTTTAGCTCACGCATTATGTTCCAGAGGTATGCCCACTCCACCCTGTCAAACGCTTTTTCTGCGTCCAGTGACAGGAGGGAGTGGGCACCCTCCCCACTCATCTGGATATTAAGGAGGGCCCGACGGATATTCATTTGAGCCTGACGTTTCGGTATAAACCCCGATTGATCTGGGTGTACTATCTTACCTATCACTTTTTTTAGGCGGTTTGCCAACAATTTGGCACATATTTTAAAGTCAGTGTTGAGAAGAGAGATGGGGCGGTACGAGTCCACTTTACTCTCGTCTTTCCCCTTTTTCCCTATCAGGGTTATTACAGCCTCTGACAGGGAGGCCGGGAGTTCACCCCTGTCCATAGATTCCTTAAGGACCCGCAGGAGTACTGGGAGGATAACCTCCCCATATCTTCTATATATCTCGAAGGGGAGACCATCCGGCCCGGGGCTAGAGTTACCCTTTATCGATTTCAGGGTGTCACGTAATTCCTCCAGTTCTATTGGACCATTCAAATACTCCCTGTCCTCCTCGGAGAGAGTAGGGAGCGAGACCCCCTCCAAAAAGAGTTTTATGTCTCCACCATCCCCCACTCCCTCCGAGGAGTAGAGGTCCCTGTAGTATTTAACAAATTCCTGCTCAATTTCTCCCGGGCTGGATGTTATCACCCCATCTCTCCTCTCAACACGCTTAATTCTGCCGTCCCCCCTCTGATTCTGTACAATAGTGGAAAGCAGTCTACCTGGTTTCCCAGATTCCCTGAAATATCGGGCCCCCTCAAAAAACACTCTTTGTTGTGCCTTATTCTCCAGATAATTATTTAGAGAGATTTTAGACTCTTCTAACTCCGCCGTCGTCTCAGGGGAATTATTAACCAGGAGTTTCTCCTCTAGTTTCTTTATTTTTTCGCCCAGCTCCCTCTCCTCTTTGGCGAATTCAGTTTTTAAGCCCTGAATTCTACCAACGAGGATGCCCCGTAAATATGCTTTAAATGCGTCCCATACATAACCTATTTGTGCAGATCCAAGATTAATTTTCCAGCACTCCGCTATATCGGCGCTAATACTTTCATCTTTATTTATCAGGTTTAGCCAGTGTGGGTTTAGCCGGAACACTCTACACTTTGGTTTAACCGTTGTTTTAAATGTCAGGCAGATTGGGGAGTGGTCTGAAATACTATTAACCTCATACCTCATTTTCGATATCTGCTCTACCAGTTCTGGGCTAGCTAATGCCATATCTATTCTTGACATGATTTTGCTCCCATGACCAAACCAGGAGTACGCTCGCTTGTCATCATACAGATACCTCCATACATCTATTAACAGCAGTTCTTGTGATATTCTTTTGAGAAGTGTTGGTTGACTTGTCCCATATTTATCATTTGGTATCACCGAGTATCTATCTAGAAAGCTATTCATAACGGAGTTAAAGTCTCCCATTACCAGTATGGGGCATTTACCTCGCGACTCTGCAAACTCCACTAAGCTATTAATAACACATAGTGAAAATGGTGGGGGTATATACACAAAGGCTAGAACACATAATCTCCCATTCCACTGGCAGTGGAGGAAAACATATCATCGATCTTCTGATCTAGTGGGAGGTAGTCCACTTTGTGGTGGATATATACACTAACTCCACATGAGTAGGTAGAGAAACATGAATGATACTGGTACTTGGCCCATTTCCGCGTTAATAAGTATGTCTTATCCTTAGTGTTATGTGTCTCCGTTAGTCCCACAATTGCTGGGAGGTGTCTAGTAATTGTATCAAAAACCATAACCCTCTTAACCTTGTCCCCCAGACCTCGTACATTCCATGTTAAAATCCTACTCATGTGTGCCTTCCACCTGTGTTTTCATTCTTATCTTCATTAATAATCCCATCAAGACAACCATCCCACCCATAGCCCCTCCTCCTTCCCCTCCCCCCCCCTGCTGGTCGGCGAAATAGAACATTTCCCCCACCTCTTACTCTACGCCCCCTTCCCTCCCCCCACCCCCCTCACCCACTCCACATGCCATCTTATGATCCTATTCCCTTGGAATCCATCCATTCAGCGGCCTCCTCTGGTGATCCAAAAAAACTAACTTGATCGTGGTATATTACGCGTAACTTAGTTGGATATATCAGGGAGTATTGTAACTGGGCGGCTGCTAACCTCCTCTTTACTTCTCTAAATTCACGTCTCTTTTCCTGCGTTGCTCTGGAGTAATCTGGGTATATTTCTATATTACGACCATTGTACTCTATTGTCTGCATCTTCCTTTTTGCCCTCATTATTACGTCTGTCTCTGGAACTTAAGATTTTAACTAAGATGGCCCTGGGAGGACTCCCTTTTAACGGTGGTCTTCCCGGGATTCTATGTGCTCTATCAACTAAAAACCATTTGGACAGGGTACTTTTATCAAAACTATCCTCCAGCCACTGCTGGATAAACCCCGTTATATCTTCTCCTTCCACTCCCTCTGGAAATCCCACTAATCTCATATTTGATCTCCGGGATCTATCCTCCATTGTGGTAACTCTCTCTAGCAGGATTTTCTTTTCACCTTATATAGCTTCTACTCTTTTTTTTTTGTCCCCTCAATATCTCTCCTCATTCCTCCTGAGGATATCTGCAGCTCCTTAACCTTTTCCCTCACCTTATTCATCTCTTCCTTGATCAGGGAGAGGTCAGGCTGAGCAGAAACTATCTTAATGGTCAAATCCTCTAGACTATGATTAGACTGTTGTACCGCCCCTAAAATTTCTCCCAGTTTTTTATCAACTGAATTTATTCTTTCCTCCATCCCTTCTCCATTCCCTATGCTACTCTCAACCCCGGGGCATTCGTCTGGGACTAGACATCTAACATATGGATACTGTAGAGTATTGGAAGGACGGTGAGGTGCTAAATTAAAGATGACAATATACAAGATCACTAGAGCCACCCGTCCCACCCTGCACAGGATACCATGTTACATACCCATCTCACTGCTGAAAACTGGCCACACACTTCCCCAAACACTTCAACCTTTCCACGTGTTTCGCCACGTAGGCTTTGTCAGGAGGTCATGCACATTACAACTTATCAGATGATGAAGAATACACTTAAAGGAATGATGATTAAACTAAAACCCGAATACAGGTCCTCAAATTATGTATTTAAACACAAAATAAAACCTAAAATGAACAAAGAGTAAACGGTGAGCGGGTTTCCAAGCGGGTAAGATCGGTACTTAAAAAAAAAATATAGGGATGTCTGGGAGACAGCACACAAGCTCCACCAACAAGGGCCTCGGGACAGCAACCCATCTATAGGCAAACTAAGTCTCATACCATCTACTGGACATCCACACTGACCAAGACACGTGGAATTTAAACGAGGACGGCTGCTGAGTGTAGAACATTTTTATTTATTTTGTTTCATGTATGCAGGTGGAATTTACCACTGCGATCACTTTGCTTGTGGTGGGGGTGCAGTTTTTTTTCCCTAATGTCTGGTGATAACCAGTTTGGTTGCCATAAGTATGTGAGCAGCCACTGTTCTATATTGGTATGCTAAATTTTCTACTCCAATAAAAAGAAGTGCTAACTCTGGTGTTCATGTTAGGGTAGTGGATATGAGATCCGCTATGAGGGTCTGAACATTACTCCATAACTGGGAGATCCTAGGGCCTGACCAGAGTACATGGTGAATAGTTCCTCTGTTCCGCATCTCCTCAATGTTGGAGGAATTGTGGGAAGGAAACATCCTATTCATTTTATCAGGGGGGACAGTTTGGTCCACTCCTTGGCCTTAATCAGGATATTGTAGAAGAGGGAAATACCCCCCCCCCCTTTTTTTTTTTTTTTAGGGAACTTGTCATGCAGGTATCTTTTGACTGTTGGAGGAATTAACAATGAATCGCCCCCTCTTTTACCCAGGAAGGATCTAATCTGCAGGAATTTATAAAAAATCAGCGTGGGGAATCTGGTATTTACTATGTATGTGGGAAAAGATAATACATTCTCCAGGTCCAACATACCCTTTACTGACATAATACCCATATCAGTCCACCTCTGGAGTTCTAGGTCAAGGATGTGGTCTGCGAGACGTGTAGTGGAAACTATTGGGGGAAGGGATGATTCCTCTATCACTAGATCTTTCCAAGTAGGTTCTCCAAGCTAAGGTAAACTCTCACTGTAACTAGAGGGGGCAAGCTTCCTTCAAAGTCATGTCACCTAGCCTTGTCAATCAAGTGTTGGTGTACAGAGTGGCTTGGGCCACCCCTCGGTTCTCCTAACTGCTCGTTTGTATAAGGATTAAGACTGCTTTCACATGCAGTTTTTTTTAAGTTATTTTGTGGTAAAAACACCAGTTCCAGATGTTAGCTGAAGGTGTATGGGAAATATGAAGACTCTTTTCTTTGCTTATGGTGCTTTTGGTAATTGGATGGCAATTTTTGGGGTCTTTCTGCCTTTTCAAAAAATGTTGCATGCTGTAGCACTCCACTACATGGGAACAAACCAGAAAATGCAGTTCACACAGCCATTTAGAAAATAAAAACACCTCAAGCCGCAAGGGAAAAATCATGGGCTTATACTGGCATTTTTTTTAATTACTGGTAGAAAATAAAAAAACACAGCCAAATTCATCTGTGTAAGGACCCTAAGGCAAAGTTCAAACATGACTGAAAATCTTCTGTGGTTTTTGTCCCGTTTTCGCTGCAAAAACTATAACAAAATCACATGTCTTAAATGTATTACAGGCCTTTTTTGCAAAGTAAAAGCCAGCAGACTTCACCTCCATTGAAAAGGCTGAGATCCACATTAGCTGTATAAATTGACATGCCGCAGATCTCAGATCCTTAATGCTCTACCTTTTTCTGCTGCGTTTTTACGAAGCACGTGGATAATTCAGAAATTCTCATCTGTTACTGGTACTGTAAAACACAGCAGATATGCCACAAGCAAATCCACAGCTGAATCACATGTGACCCTGGTCTAAGTAGTTTTCACTTGATCTGCTGAGAAAAAAAATTACTTTCAGCTGAACTAGCCCTACAAAGCATTGGAACTGGTGTAAACGAAAACTGCCCATAACAGCCAATCAGAATCCACCTTTCATTTCCCAAAGGAGCTCTAAAAAATGAATTATGAAATCGGATTGGTTACTGTGAGCAACTAAGCCAGTTGTCCTTCATACCAGTTTTAATAGCTCTTCCCCTATTGTGTCTGGTATGAGGTTTTGAGTTTAGACAGATTTGTGGTGTGAATTCTCCTCTGCAATATTCCAGCAAATTACAATAGAGTGCATATGAATGTGGTCTTTAAAAAAAAATGTGCGCAGAACATCTAACGTGCTGTGGATTTGCTAATCTGTAGCATGTGGGTTCTGTTGCAGATTGATCAGGCTACATTCACATGGCAAAATCTGTGACAGATCAGTATTAGGCCTCATGCACTCGGCAGTTGTTTTTCTCGCCCTCCGTTCCATTTTTTTATTTTTTGCGGATAGGATGGGGACCCATTCATTTTAATGGGTTAGCCAAAAAATGCTGATAGTTCATCCGTTTGTGTTCCACGTCCGTTGTCCGTGTTTCCCTTCAGCAAAAAAAAAATAGTGCATGTCCTACTTTTTTCACATTTGCGGACAAGGATAGGCATTTATTACAAGGGATCTGTGAAAAAAAACGGATGCCACATCCGTGTTTTTTTTTTTAGCGGACGCAAAAAACTGTCGTGTGCATGAGGCCTTAGAATCAGAAGATGAAATTATTATATTTTTTTTTCTTGTGGTTTTGTAATTTGGTGGCGTTTATACAGTTCTTTTTCAGCTGCTGAAATAAAACACAATCGAGCACAATATGTGCACATGCTTGAGTTAAAAAAATTAAACTAAAATATTTAAGTCAATGGGAAGCTGTTGATGACATTTTGAACGTACATTATTCAGCGGGAAGATATAGTTTCCGCTGCCGAATCAGCGGCCATAACCTCAGATTTAGTAACATGCGAATTTTGCTGAGCATCGCCACCGTTTTTATTTGCTATGGCTGGGCTCACTGTAAAATAATCACTGCAGCTATGTATGCAGCTAGGTAAGCATAGAATTTTAGGTGAATAAAGGCTTCTTTTTCTTTTAGTTCAAACAGGCAGTGTACAAACAAACCATGAAGCTTTTTGCAGAGCTGGAAATTAAAAGGAAAGAGAGAGAAACCAAAGAAATGCATGAAAGGTTTGTATGCTGGAGTTTATTGGTGGTGGACTTGCTGATTCTGACTGATGAAGGCTACTTTTACATCTGTGTTGTTAAATATACACTGGCAGCTGGCAAGCTAGCCTCTGAGGATGTTTTCTGAATGGACTGGACATGCCTGACAGTTCTCGGCTAAGGGTAGATCCAGCATGAGGAGACGGCTAAGGCTACTTTTACATTAGCGTTTTTGCGGATCTGTCTGCAAAAACGCTGCCGTTACTGCATGCATCCGTCATGAACGGATCCAGTTGTATTATGTCTTATATAGCCATGACGGATCCGTCATGAACACCATTGAAAGTCAATGGGGGACAGATCAGTTTTCTATTGTCAGAGAAAACTGAGCCGTCCCTATTGACTTACATTGTGTGTCAGGACGGATCCGTCTTGCTCCGCACCACATGGTGGACAGAAAACCGCTGCAGGCAGCTTTTTGGTGTCCGCCTCTGGAGCGGAATGGTGACTGATCGGAGGCAAACTGATGCATTCTGAGCAGATCCTTTTCCATTCAGAATGCATTAGAGCAAAACGGATCCGTTTTGGACCGCTTGTGAGAGCCCATGACGGATCTCGGAAACGGAAAGCCAAAATGCTATGTGAAAGTAGCCCAAGTCTACTTTCACACTGGTGTTTTGGCTTTCTGTTTGTGAGATCCATTCAGGGCTCTCACAAGCGGTCCAAAACGGATCAGTTTTGCCCTAATGCATTCTGAATGGAAAAGGATCCGCTCAGAATGCATCAGTTCAGTTCAATTCCGCTTTTGAGACGGACACCAAATCGCTTCTTGCAGCGTTCTGGTATCCGTCTGATGAAACGGAGCCAAACGGATCTGCCCTGGCACACCATGTAAGTCAATGGGGACAGATCCGTTTTCACTGGCACAATAGAAAATGGATCCGTCCTCCATTGACTTTCAGTAGTGTTCAAGGCAGATCCGTCTTGGCTATGTTAAAGATAATACAAATGGATCCGCTCTGAACGGATGAAGACGGTTGTATCATCTGAACGGATCCGTCCATGACTGATCCGCACAAAACGCAAGTGTGAAAGTAGCTTAAGCCTGCAGAGGTCAGTAGTAATGACCTGTGCACACAGGGCTTGTCTCTCCAGAAAGCACAGCCCACAGATTAAACTTCAGTTAGGTTCCGTGCACAGAGGCAGGACTGCTCCCTCCTGCAGCCCCAGGCTGGTGGATAGAGCGTCATCGGAACAGGCAAAGAAGCTGATGTCACAAGTCGCGTGACGCCCAGTGAAATAGGAGAAAGGGCCACTGAAGAAGAGTTTGAAGGGGTTTTGTCACTTCAGCAAATAGGAGTTATTTTGTAGAGAAAGTGAATACGAGGCACTTACTAATTGTGATTGTCCATATTGTCTCAATTGCTGGATGGATTCATTTTTTCATCACAATATATACTGCTCATTTTTATGGTTACGATCACCCTGGAATTCATCAGCATGGCTGTGCTTGCATACTATAAAGAAAAAAGCACCAGCCTATGTGTGATCCCACGGTCCCGGTCACCAGAGAGGCCAATATTTTTTTTCCTACAGTGTGCAAGCACGAGCACTACTGATGGATTGCAGGGTGGCCGTAACCATGGAAATGAGCAATGTATAATGTGATGGAAAAATAATTCAAGCCAGCAAAGGAATCGGTATGGAGAATCACAATACATAAGTGGCTTGTATTAACTTTCTCTGCTTGATAAATGCTACTTGAAGTGACAAAATTCCTTTAATCAATTGAAAATACATTACTTTATTTTAGTACAAAACATACAAAGAATGAAAGAATGTGTTTGTTTTGTTTGTTTTTTCTAAAAACATCTTTTCACTTTTTATTTAAGAGCCACCTTAAGGGGCTAGAACCTGGGATCCTCTGATCCCTTGTCTTATTCACCCTAATAGAGATCTATTAGGGTAAATAGGATTTTAACATGCTCCCTGCTGAGCTGTGCCTTGTATACAGCTTAGAAGGGAGGTTACTATGACTGTCATGGTAACTGATCAGAGCCCTGTGATTTCACTGTGAGGGCTCCAATCGGAAGGCAGAAGGAGCCGCAACCCTCTGCCTTACCTCACAGATGCTTGTTCGCCGTTCCTTGTCACTGGGGCCGGGTGCCTGCTGTATTATACAGCCGGCACCAGCAGCAGACCGCTCCATACAATTTCAGGCGCATATTGCCATACTTGTATGGCATTATGCGTTAAGGGTTTAAAGGGGTTGTCTGCTCCTTTTATTTTAATGGACGAATCCCCAGATCATCAGATCAGTAAGGGTCCAACCACCACCAATCAGCTTTTCTGCAGTAATATTGAAATGCATGGAAACGGAACTGCAAGAGGTTATGTGAGATGTTGGACCCCCACCCATATATTGATGGCTCATCCTGAGTGAACATCAATAGTTCAATGTGTACAAAAGTGTGTTTTCTTTTGATTGGGAAGTTTATTGGATAAAGTTTCTAGTGATCATTGTTTCACTTTCAGGAAAAGACAGCGCGAGGAAGAAATAGAAGCTCAAGAAAAAGCTAAACGTGAGAGGGAATGGCAGAAAAACTTTGAGGTACATCCAACTAGAACAAACTACTTGAAAAGTGGTTACTATTGTCCATAAATTCAAGATTTGGTATTTTGATTGTTCATAGTCAATCTAGTTAGACTGACAGGAACAGGTTGCCCCCTGCACATAGTCACACTCGACTTTTCCTATCAAGCAAGAGAGGGAGGCACTGGGAAGGATAAGGAATGGTGCACTGAGTGGCCTGGGGCCTGCCCTTGATGCACTTAAAAGCTAATTTGCATATTGATTAAAAGATGATTTTCTCAAGGTTGCAGTTTTTGCAGCTAAAGGTATAATATTGAGAAGCAGGCAGGCATACCAGGCATCGTGGTCAGTGTAAAACATCATTACCTGTAAAATAAAGCAATCCAGTGGACTGAGTGGCAGGGGCATGCACACTAGACAGCTGACTGACTGGTGGTGGTGCTATTTAACCACCTCCCGACCGCTGTACGCGTATATGCGTCCGGGAGGTGGTTGCTTTACTCCTCCTGGACGCATATACGCGTCTTCTCGCGAGACACGGAGGCTGGAGATCCGAATTTTTTAACCCCTAACAGGTATATTAGACGCTGTTTTCATAACAGCGTCTAATATACCTCCTACCTGGTCCTCTGGTGGTCCCTTTTGTTAGGATCGACCACCAGAGGACTCAGGTAGGTAAGTACAGTCCCACCAAACACCACACCACACTACACTACACCCCCCCCCCCACCCCCCACCCCCCGGTCACTTATTAACCCCTTATAAACCCCTGATCACCCATGATCACCCCCCTGTCATTGATCACCCCCCTGTAAGGCTCCATTCAGACGTCCGCATGATTTTTACGGATCCAATCCATGTATCCATGGATCCGTAAAAATCATGCGGATGTCTGAATGGAGCCTTACAGGGGGGGTGATCAGTGACAGGGGGGTGATCACCCTGATTACCCTGATCACCCCCTGTCATTGATAACCCCCCTGTAAGGCTCCATTCAGACGTCCGCATGCGTTCTGTGGATCCGATCCATGTATCCATGGATCCGTAAAAAATCATGCGGATGTCTGAATGGAGCCTTACAGGGGGGGTGATCAATGACAGGGGGGTGATCAGGGAGTCTATATGGGTGATCACCCCCCTGTCATTGATCACCCCCCCCCCCCCCTGGTAAGGCTCCATTCAGACATTTTTTTTGGCACAAGTTAGCGGAAATTTTTTGTTTGTTTTTGTTTTTTCTTACTAAGTCTCATATTCCACTAACTTGTGTCAAAAAATAAAATCTCAAATGGACGCACCATACCCCTCACGGAATCCAAATGCGTAAACATTTTTAGACATTTATATTCCAGACTTCTTCTCACGCTTTAGGGCCCCTAAAAAGCCAGGGCAGTATAAATACCCCACATGTGACCCCATTTCGGAAAGACGACACCCCAAGGTATTCCGTGAGGGGCATATTGAGTCCATGAAAGATTGAATTTTTTGTCCTAAGTTAGCGGAAAGTGAGACTTTGTGAGAAAAAAAAAAAAAATCAATATCCGCTAACTTATGCAAAAAAAAAAAAATTCTAGGAACTCGCCAGGCCCCTCATTGAATACCTTGGGGTGTCTTCTTTCCAAAGTGGGGTCACATGTGGGGTATTTATACTGCCCTGGCTTTTTAGGGGCCCGAAAGTGTGAGAAGAAGTCTGGGATCCAAATGTCTAAAAATGCCCTCCTAAAAGGAATTTGGGCCCCTTTGCGCATCTAGGCTGCAAAAAAGTGTCACACATGTGGTATCGCCGTACTCAGGAGAAGTTGGGGAATGTGTTTTGGGGTGTCATTTTACATATACCCATGCTGGGTGAGAAAAATATCTTGGTCAAATGCCAACTTTGTATAAAAAAAAGGGAAAAGTTGTCTTTTGCTAAGATATTTCTCTCACCCAGCATGGGTATATGTAAAATGACCCCCCAAAACACATTGCCCAACTTCTCCTGAGTACGGCGATACCACATGTGTGACACTTTTTTGCAGCCAAGGTGGGCAAAGGGGCACCTTTCGGATTTCGCAGGCCATTTTTTACACATTTTGATTGCAAGGTACTTCTTACACATTTGGGCCCCTAAATTGCCAGGGCAGTATAACTACGCCACAAGTGACCCCATTTTGGAAAGAAGACACCCCAAGGTATTCCGTGGGGGGCACGGCGAGTTCCTAGAATTTTTTATTTTTTGTCACAATTTAGCGGAAAATGATGATTTTTCTTTTTTTTTCTTTTTTCCTTACAAAGTCTCATATTCCACTAACTTGCGACAAAAAATAAAAAATTATAGGAACTCGCCATGCCCCTCACGGAATACCTTGGGGTGTCTTCTTTCCAAAATGGGGTCACTTGTGGCGTAGTTATACTGCCCTGGCAATTTAGGGGCCCAAATGTGTGAGAAGTACCTTGCAATCAAAATGTGTAAAAAATGGCCTGGAAAATCCGAAAGGTGCACTTTGGAATATGTGCCCCTTTGCCCACCTTGGCAGCAAAAAAGTGTCACACATCTGGTATCGCCGTACTCAGGAGAAGTTGGGTAATGTGTTTTGGGGTGTCATTTTACATATACCCATGCTGGATGAGAGAAATATCTTGGCAAAAGACAACTTTTCCCATTTTTTTATACAAAGTTGGCATTTGACCAAGATATTTTTCTCACCCAGCATGGGTATATGTAAAATGACACCCCAAAACACATTCCCCAACTTCTCCTGAGTACGGCGATACCAGATGTGTCACACTTTTTTGCTGCCAAGGTGGGCAAAGGGGCGCATATTCCAAAGTGCACCTTTTGGATTTCACCGGTCATTTTTTACACATTTTGATTGCAAAGTTCTTCTCTCACATTTGGGCCCCTAAATTGCCAGGGCAGTATAACTACCCCACAAGTGACCCCATTTTGGAAAGAAGACACCCCAAGGTATTCTGTGAGGGGCATTGTGAGTTCCTAGAATTTTTTATTTTTTGTCGCAAGTTAGTGGAATATGAGACTTTGTAAGAAAAAATAAAAAAAATAAAATCATCATTTTCCGCTAACTTGTGACAAAAAATAAAAAGTTCTATGAACTCACTATGCCCATCAGCGAATACCTTAGGGTGTCTACTTTCCGAAATGGGGTCATTTGTGGGGTTTTTCTACTGTTTGGGCATTGTAGAACCTCAGGAAACATGACAGGTGCTCAGAAAGTCAGAGCTGTTTCAAAAAGCGGAAATTCACATTTTTGTACCATAGTTTGTAAATGCTATAACTTTTACCCAAACCATTTTTTTTTTTTGCCCAAACATTTTTTTTTATCAAAGACATGTAGAACAATAAATTTGGCGAAAAATTTATATATGGATGTCGTTTTTTTTTTTGCTAAATTTTACAGCTGAAAGTGAAAAATGTCATTTTTTTGCAAAAAAATCGTTACATTTTGATTAATAACAAAAAAAGTAAAAATGCCAGCAGCAATGAAATACCACCAAATGAAAGCTCCATTAGTGAGAAGAAAAGGAGGTAAAATTCATTTGGGTGATAAGTTGCATGACCGAGCGATAAACGGTGAAAGTAGTGTAGTGCCGAAGTGTAAAAAGTGCTCTGGTCATGAAGGGGGTTTCACCTAGCGGGGCTGAAGTGGTTAAAGAGGACCTTTCACCGATTATGACACTGTGAACTAAGAATACAGACATGTAGAGCGGCGCCCGGGGATCTCACTGCACTTACTATTATCCCTGGGCGCCGCTCCGTTCTCCTGCTATGCCCTCCGGTATCTCCGGCCACTAAGTAAGGCTCCATTCACACGTCCGCAAAATGGGTCCGCATCCTTTCCGCAATTTTGCGGAAGGGGTGCGGACCCATTCATTCTCTATGGGGACGGAATGTGCTGTCCGCATCCACATTTGCGGATCCGCACTTCCGCATCCGTGCTTCCGTTTCCGCAAAAAAATAGAACATGTCCTATTCTTGTCCGCAATTGCGGACAAGAACAGGCATATGCTATTATGTCGGCAATGTGCGGTCCACAAAATGCGGAACGCACATTGCCGCTTTCCGTATTTTGCGGATCCGTGTCTCCGTGCATCCGCAAAACACATTGCGGACGTGTGAATGGAGCCTTATAGTAGGCAGAAATTTCAGTCACTAAGTTATGGTAGGCGGAGTCTGCCCTTGTTTTGCTCTAGCGCTGGCCAATCACAGGGCAGAGCTCACAGCCTGGGAGGTTATTTTCTCCCAGGCTGTGAGCTCTGCAATGCGATTGGCCAGCGCTACAGAAGAACAAGGGCAGACTCCGCCTACTATAACTTAGTGAGCGGAGATACCGGAGGGCATAGCAGGAGAACGGAGCCGGTGAAAGGTCCTCTTTAAACTACGCTCGCTGGTAGTGCAGTCTCTACTGACTTGTGTAATTCTTTATGATAAGCATTTTGATTGCGGGATAACATATATTTCACATTACTAGGTTATTAGTGACAAAAAAGACAGTACCATTTAGCCCTAAGAATATTTATTCATTTCAATTAAAATAGTCTACCTGCACATGAGTTTTACGTGTGGTTTTTTTTTATTTTTATTTTTTATTGTGTATGTCACCCTTGCAAATGCAATGCAAAGGGCGAGATCAGCGGCAAAACTGCAAGTAACACATGCAGTTTTTGATGCGGAAACAGAAAACCGCAAGAAAATGAGTAATTCCAGCAGACTAGTTATTAAAAGAAAAGTAAAACCCAGGCCAAGTGCCTCTCGGATGATTGCTGGATAATCAATCGTTTGGTTGCCAAAGCAGCTTCATTGTCACCCAATTTTTGTAGGCTGCTGAACAGCCAATCCGATCAGTTATATACTGCACAACAATTTGCCTTCCAAGACACAAAGGTAGCAGACAATCCCTAAGAAAGCTGGAAATGTTATTTCTGTCTGCTGGTTTTATCCTGGATGCTAATTCATTATGTGTATTTTAGGAAAGCCGAGATGGACGTGTTGACAGTTGGAGAAGTTTCCAATCACACAAAAAAGGCAAAAAGGAAAAGAAAACGCGTACATTTTTAAAACCGCCAAAAGTGAAGATGGAACAGAGGGAGTGACCACCCATACACTGGACACTTGTCGCTTTATTTTACGAACAGCATTTCGTGATCATCTGCCGAAGGAATAGTTACTATATCCTAACTTGTGTTTTGTACAGTTCCTGCTCTTTTATTTCATTTTTCCTGTTGGGGCAAAAACCTGTTTTTCTTTTTGTACATGAAAAACTTCACCTGGTCTCACAGTACACATGTGAAAAGCAGAAAGCACACTTAGGTAAAGCAGCATCTTCAAGTACACTATCGAGACGCCCAAGGTTCTGTTGGTTTGAGAAGGAATCCATGACCGTGTACAGGCATTGGTATAGCTGTGTTGAAGCAGGTATCTTCATTATATGGTAGCTTGCCATTGGCCATCAGAAAATGCTGTGTCTTATACTTGATAGATACATAGCTCCTGTCATATTGGCTTGTAGAAGACGAGGGAATAAACACACAGTTATGTCTGATGTGATGCTAGTCATTGGCTAAAAAGTTACTTGACTGTGTAACTCTCTGCTCTAATGTCAACCTGTGATGAGCAGCAGTCTGTTATTACCTGATTTGGATTCCATGTTATAGCATGTGTAACTGACATCAGACACCTGCTACATGTGTATAATACTAATAAATTGTGAATTACATTGTGTTCTGTCCAAGTTTGATTATAAATTAGTAACTTTATACTTAAAATAGTATTTTATTTTCTGTGGTTAATTTTATCTTGACTGCTTCACCCTTTAACAAATGACTGATATATCCGTCATGATTGGGTACTAGTTCACGCATCATGATTTATAAATACATCATGCATTATAATGTCGTGGGCACTGCTCAGTGTCCCAACAAGATCAAGGTAGGAGCTCAGCTGTAATATACATTCGGGCCCCCACTGCAATTTCCAGGATACTGGCAGTTTAACTCCTTGTATGCCTCGGTAAATAGCGATTTACAGCATGTAATTGGTTGAGGCTCCCTCACTCTAGCCATCAGCACCCTGCAACACAATAGTGTGGAACCAGTGCATTGTAATGGCACCTGAGGCACAGCTCTATTCAAAGTGCAGTGGCTGTGCTGGGTTCTGCAGCTCAACTCCCATTGAATTTAATGCGATCTCAGCTGCAGTAACCTAGTACAGCCACTACACTTTAAACAGAGCTGTGCATCCTGTTCCATTCACAGTGCTAGTTTCCAGCATCTGAGGCTGCAGGGAAGAGCTGATTGGTGGGTATGTATCAGGAGCCTGGGAAAAAGGAAACCTTTTATTTTTATTTTTTTCAATCCTCATCTATTAAAAACTTATATACTGCTTATTATTTAAACTGCAGTATGCATACTGCTTATTATTTAAACTGCAGTATGCATTGTGTAAAAAAAAAAAAAAAAAAGTTGCTGTCTTTGTTTAATTCTGCTCCCCCAAAAATTATAAAAATTAGTCTATAAATCCTATATACCCCAAGGTGACACTAATATAAACTACAATTCATCATGCAAAAAGTGAGCTCTCATAAATCATGATAAATCTTGTTGGATCCTGAACCTTTCAAAATCATGCCTTCATCCGGATCAACAGCTAACATTTCTGGGTATGATGTTTGACATTTGTCAGGCCAGAGTGTTTTTGCCCCCGGAGTGGCTATGCCTGCTTCCCCTTTGACAATGCATGAGAGTTCTGGGTATCATGGTCTCTGCCTTCAAAGCAGTCCACTTTGCATATTTCCACTTCGGGACTGTTCAGGTCTCCGCTGGATTATTATCTGCATCTTTCCGCTTTAATACATCAAGCCCTCAGGACCACTTGGCCAATGTTGATGTTGGGCAGCTCCTTTATACCCCTCCACTAGCGTGTGGTTATGACTGCCTAACATCCCTCCCTAGCCACACAGGCTGGTATCAGTCTCATTGTGCAGAGCACTTGGTCTTCCGAAGAATGTTCCATTCCGATCAACATTTTGGACATGAGGGCTATTTGCCTATCTCTGACTCATTGTACAGAACATCCGCAAGGTCATCCAGATCGCATTCAGTCCGACAACTCCACAGCGGTTGCCTACCTCAACCACCAGGACAGCACTAGGAGTTCAGCAGCCATGGCAGAGATGACACTCTTCCTCAAATGGTCAAAGCAGCATGTTCCAGCACTGTTGGCAGTTCACATTCAAGGTGTGAAAAATTGGATTGCAGACTTTCTCAGTCGGGAATGCATTGATCCAGACGAATGGGCCCTCCATCCTCAAGTCTTTCAAGCGATCTGCAACGGGTGGGGTCGGATGGATGTGGACCTCATGGCCTCCTGTTTCAACTAGAAAATTAAGACCTTCATGGCGCGAGTCAAGGATGCCCTGGCTGCCGACGCGCTTGTGATTCCTTGGAGTCAGTTTGAGTTTCTGTACATCTTCCCATCTCTTCCTCTTCTCCAAAAATTCAAGTCCAATGGACTTCCAGTTGTTCTTGTGGCGCATGTGGTATGCCTTACTATAAGTCCTTCTCGCAGACGAACCCTTGCGCCTCCCACTTTGAGAGGATCTGTCATATTGGGGTCCTTTCACCTGAATTTACAGTCTGTGTTTTAACAGTATGGCTGTTGTGGCCGCCGTTCCAAGGGCTCGAGGTTTTTTGGAGGCTATCATCCAGACCATGATCCAAGCCAGGAAACAATCATCTTACAAGATTTATCACAGGACCTGGACATCCTTCTTTCGTTGGTGTGAGCAATATTCGCTTCCCAAGCTTTTATGCTTCCTGCAATCTGGCTTGGAGATGGGGCTGGCGCTCAGTTCCCTCAATGGTCAAGTCTCAGCTTTTTATTCTATTCTTTTTCAGCATAACCTGGCCTCTTTCTGCTTTTTGGACCTTCTTGCAGGAAGTTGCTCATTCTGTACCTCCCCAACACCAACCCCTGAGCCCTTGACATCTTAACCTGGTGCTTGATGCCCTCCAGTCATCGCCGTTTGAGCCTTTGCAGCAAATTTCTTTCCTATAAGGTGGCTGTCACCTCCTTCCAAAGAGTGTCTCAATGAAGAGATCGTGATACTATCTTTTGCCCCTCACCATCCCACTCCTGATAGCTCTCTCTCTGCATCTGGTTCAGGCTATTTGCATTTATCTGTCACAGACATCATCTTTCCAGAAGGTGGATTCCCTTTTCCTGATCCTAGAGGGCTTAAGGTGAGGACTGGTGGCGTTCACTTCTTCCCTTTCTCTATGGATTTGTTTAGCCATTGTGGAAATGTACTGTACCAAACACCAGGAACCACCCTTCCATGTCACTGGTCATTCTGCTCTGGCGGTAGGGGCCTCCTGGGCTGTGTGCATCATGGAGCCTTGGCCTTTTCAGGTGTGTAAGGTTGCAACCTGGTCATCTTTACACATTTTGCCCAAAGTTTACAGAGTGCACACCTTTTCATCCTCAGACGCTTCAAATGGGCGCAAAGTGCTGCAGTTGGCAGTTCTCTGACCACTTCTTCTTTGTATTCTGGCCCACCCTTGGGACTGCTCTGGAACGTCCCATGGTCAAACCTGTGTCCCCCAATGACACGGATGAGAAAAACTTGATTTTTGTACTTACCGTAAAATCTTTTTCTCTTCCCTTCATTGGGTGTGTCATATCTTCTATAAAAAAAATCTTAAATAAAAGAAAGTATCAAAAAAAAGTGTGTATCAAAAAATAAATAATTATATGATCCTTCTGGGGGACATAAATGCCTCGAAGCTCTTTTATCGAGTATCTTAATTTGATTTGTGCAAGCAGTGAAACAAAGGGACAATTGTATATGCAAAAAAAAAAAAATAGAGATATACATATATACAGGTCCTTCTCAAAAAATTAGCATATTGTGATAAAGTTCATTATTTTCTGTAATGTACTGATAAACATTAGACTTTCATATATTTTAGATTCATTACACACCAACTGAAGTAGTTCAAGCCTTTTATTGTTTTAATATTGATGATTTTGGCATACAGCTCATAAAAACCAAAATTTCCTATCTCAAAAAATTAGCATATTTAATCCGACCAATAAAAGAAAAGTGTTTTTAATACAAAAAAAGTCCACCTTCAAATAATTATGTTCAGTTATGCACTCAATACTTGGTCGGGAATCCTTTTGCAGAAATGACTGCTTAAATGCGGCGTGGCATGAGGCAATCAGCCTGTGGCACTGCTGAGGTGTTATGGAGGCCCAGGATGCTTCGATAGCGGCCTTAAGCTCATCCAGAGTGTTGGGTCTTGCGTCTCTCAACTTTCTCTTCCCAATATCCCACAGATTCTCTATGGGGTTCAGGTCAGGAGAGTTGGCAGGCCAATTGAGCACAGTAATACCATGGTCAGTAAACCATTTACCAGTGGTTTTGGCACTGTGAGCAGGTGCCAGGTCGTGCTGAAAAATGAAATCTTCATCTCCATAAAGCTTTTCAGCAGATGGAAGCATGAAGTGCTCAAAAATCTCCTGATAGCTAGCTGCATTGACCCTGCCCTTGATAAAACACAGTGGACCAACACCAGCAGCTGACATGGCACCCCAGACCATCACTGGCTGTGGGTACTTGACACTGGACTTCAGGCATTTTGGCATTTCCCTCTCCCCAGTCTTCCTCCAGACTCTGGCACCTTGATTTCCGAATGACATGCAAAATTAGCTTTCATCCGAAAAAAGTACTTTGGACCACTAAGCAACAGTCCAGTGCTGCTTCTCTGTAGCCCAGGTCAGGCGCTTCTGCCGCTGTTTCTGGTTCAAAAGTGGCTTGACCTGGGGAATGCGGCTCCTGTAGCCCATTTCCTGCACACACCTGTACACGGTGGCTCTGGATGTTTCTACTCCAGACTCAGTCCACTGCTTCCGCAGGTCCCCCAAGGTCTGGAATCGGTCCTTCTCCACAATCTTCCTCAGGGTCCGGTCACCTCTTCTCGTTGTGCAGCGTTTTCTGCCACACTTTTTCCTTCCCACAGACTTCCCACTGAGGTGCCTTGATACAGCACTCTGGGAACAGCCTATTCGTTCAGAAATTTCTTTCTGTGTCTTACCCTCTTGCTTGAGGGTGTCAATGATGGCCTTCTGGACAGCAGTCAGGTCGGCAGTCTTACCCATGATTGCGGTTTTGAGTAATGAACCAGGCTGGGAGTTTTTAAAAGCCTCAGGAATCTTTTGCAGGTGTTTAGAGTTAATTAGTTTATTCAGATGATTAGGTTAATAGCTCGTTTAGAGAACCTTTTCATGATATGCAAATTTTTTTAGATAGGAATTTTGGGTTTTCATGAGCTGTATGCCAAAATCATCAATATTAAAACAATAAAAGGCTTGAACTACTTCAGTTGGTGTGTAATGAATCTAAAATATATGAAAGTCTAATGTTTATAAGTACATTACAGAAAATAATGAACTTTATCACAATATGCTAATTTTTTTAAAAGGACCTGTATATATCTATCTATCGTATTTTTTGTCCCCATAAGACGCACTTTTTCTCCCCCCCCCCCCCCCAAAATGGGGGGAAAATGCCCCTGCGTCTTATGGGGCGAATGCTGCCAGTTTTACATTGCAAGCTGCGACGTATGAGCGAGGGACTGGGAGGAGGAGCTGGGGGCCGGCAATAGCGGTGGTGTAGTCACTGTACTATAGCCCCGCCGCTCTGGTATACTAATATATAAAATGTCTTATTCAATTAATAGTTATTAAACATGCCCCCTCACTCCTATTATTACCTTACATCCTAACTGCTTCAGTAGAATGCAGGCCGGGCGGCAGCGTAACTCCCTGATGTCACGTGCCTGTGCCGCCTACTTTATGAATGAAGCAGGCGGCGCAGGCAATTGACTTCAGTGAGTGACGTGCAGGCCGCCCGGCCTGCCTGCCTCCATTGTACTGAAGTGGTTAGGATGTAAGGTACTATTAGGAGTTGGGGGGCATGTTTAATAACTATTAATTGAATAAGACATCTTATAATGGGGGATGGCACAGTTATGGGCTGGTGGGGGTCTGTGGATGGCACTGTTATGGGGTGGGGAGGTCTGTGGATGGCACATATATAACAGTGCCATCCACAGATCCCCCCCTGTAACAGTGCCAGCCACAGATCCCCCCCCCCCGTAACAGTGCCAGCCACAGATCCCCCCCATAACAGTGTCAGTCATCCACAGATCCCCCCCATAAGTGTCAGTCATCCACAGATCCCCCCCCATAACAGTGTCAGTCATCCACAGATCCCCCCCCCATAACAGTGTCAGTCATCCACAGATCCCCCCCATAACAGTGTCAGTCATCCACAGATCCCCCCCATAAGTGTCAGTCATCCACAGATCCCCCCCCATAACAGTGTCAGTCATCCACAGATCCCCCCCCCCCATAACAGTGTCAGTCATCCACAGATCCCCCCCCCCATAACAGTGTCAGTCATCCACAGATCCCCCCCCATAACAGTGTCAGTCATCCACAGATCCCCCCCCATAACAGTGTCAGTCATCCACAGATCCCCCCCATAACAGTGTCAGTCATCCACAGATCCCCCCCCATAACAGTGTCAGTCATCCACAGATCCCCCCCCCCCATAACAGTGTCAGTCATCCACAGATCCCCCCCCCCATAACAGTGTCAGTCATCCACAGATCCCCCCCCCATAACAGTGTCAGTCATCCACAGATCCCCCCCATAACAGTGTCAGTCATCCACAGATCCCCCCCATAACAGTGTCAGTCATCCACAGATCCCCCCCCCATAACAGTGTCAGTCATCCACAGATCCCCCCCCCCCCATAACAGTGTCAGTCATCCACAGATCCCCCCCCCCCATAACAGTGTCAGTCATCCACAGATCCCCCCCCCATAACAGTGTCAGTCATCCACAGATCCCCCCCCATAACAGTTTCAGTCATCCACAGATCCCCCCCATAACAGTGTCAGTCATCCACAGATCCCCCCCATAACAGTGTCCATCAGATCCCCCCCATAACAGTGTCAGTCATCCACAGATCCCCCCCATAACAGTGTCAGTCTTCCACAGATCCCCCCCCCATAACAGTGTCAGTCTTCCACAGATCCCCCCCCCATAACAGTGTCAGTCATCCACAGATCCCCCCCCCATAACAGTGTCGGTCATCCACAGATCCCCCCCATAACAGTATCAGTCATCCACAGATCCCCCCCCCCCATAACAGTGTCAGTCATCCACAGATCCCCCCCCCATAACAGTGTCAGTCATCCACAGATCCCCCCCATAACAGTGTCAGTCATCCACAGATCCCCCCCATAACAGTGTCCGTCATCCACAGATCCCCCCATAACAGTGTCCGTCATCCACAGATCCCCCCATAACAGTGTCAGTGATCCACAGATCCCCCCCATAACAGTGTCCATCAGATCCCCCCCATAACAGTGTCAGTCATCCACAGATCCCCCCCATAACAGTGTCCATCAGATCCCCCCCCATAACAGTGTCAGTCATCCACAGATCCCCCCCATAACAGTGTCAGTCTTCCACAGATCCCCCCCCCATAACAGTGTCAGTCATCCACAGATCCCCCCCCCCATAACAGTGTCAGTCATCCACAGATCCCCCCCCCCCCATAACAGTGTCGGTCATCCACAGATCCCCCCCATAACAGTGTCAGTCATCCACAGATCCCCCCCCCCCCCATAAGTGTCAGTCTTCCACAGATCCCCCCCCCCCCATAACAGTGTCAGTCATCCACAGATCCCCCCCCCATAACAGTGTCAGTCATCCACAGATCCCCCCCCCCATAACAGTGTCAGTCATCCACAGATCCCCCCCATAACAGTGTCAGTCATCCACAGATCCCCCCCATAACAGTGTCCGTCATCCACAGATCCCCCCCATAACAGTGTCCGTCATCCACAGATCCCCCCCATAACAGTGTCCGTCATCCACAGATCCCCCCATAACAGTGTCCGTCATCCACAGATCCCCCCATAACAGTGTCAGTCATCCACAGATCCCCCCATAACAGTGTCAGTCATCCACAGATCCCCCCATAACAGTGTCAGTCATCCACAGATCCCCCCCATAACAGTGTCCATCAGATCCCCCCCCCATAACAGTGTCAGTCATCCACAGATCCCCCCCATAACAGTGTCCATCAGATCCCCCCCATAACAGTGTCAGTCATCCACAGATCCCCCCCATAACAGTGTCCATCAGATCCCCCCCCCCATAACAGTGTCAGTCATCCACAGATCCCCCCCATAACAGTGTCCATCAGATCCCCCCCATAACAGTGTCAGTCATCCACAGATCCCCCCCCCTCATAACAGTGTCAGTCATCCACAGATCCCCCCCATAACAGTGTCAGTCATCCACAGATCCCCCCCATAACAGTGTCAGTCATCCACAGATCCCCCCCATAACAGTGTCAGTCATCCACAGATCCCCCCCATAACAGTGTCAGTCATCCACAGATCCCCCCCATAACAGTGTCAGTCATCCACAGATCCCCCCCATAACAGTGTCAGTCATCCACAGATCCCCCCCATAACAGTGTCAGTCATCCACAGATCCCCCCCATAACAGTGTCCGTCATCCACAGATCCCCGGTAATAGTGCCATCCACAGACCACCATTTGTTCCAAACACACAGCACACCTTTTGGTTAAAAATATTTTTTTTCTTATTTTCCTCTCCAAAAACCATTTTTTTTTTGCCTTCTCATTATGGCCTGGTTCGGTTCTGGGTTTTTTCTCCTTCTCCTACTGCTTTTGCACTAACTGCTTAGCTTAGTCACTGTAGGAAGGGTAGAGCTGGTGGAAGGTCAAGCCTGTGTCCCCCAATTAACTGAAGTGAAAAAGATTTTATGGTAAGTACAAAAATCTGGTTATTGCATCTTTTGCTGGCTTGATTAATTTTTCCATCACATTGCACACTGTTCATTTCTAGGAGGTTCACTTTGTATGCAGCTCCTATGACATGGACCCACAGCATTATCGTGACTTATAATGCTGTGTGGTGCCCAACCTCAACTCCAATGAATTGTACTAGCATAATGCCATCTAGTATAAATACCTCTCACACATGGTGTGTTTTTCTCACACTGAATGCTCTTGTGTGACATCGGCCTTAGGCTTTGTCCATGTGTATTAGTCCGTTCACTGCCAAGAAAGTATGATAACGGGTATCATTAAAAAATCTTAGAGCTTATGAGCTTTGTACCATGTGAAAGGTGAGTGCAATGTTGAAAGTGCTGCACTTGTCTGCTTTGTCTGTGTAAGAAAGAGGAAACCTGGAAGTGACATCAGGAAGAACAATTGCATTCTGTTAGTCATCTCTCCCATGTACAGCCTTCAGAGACTCCATGGTGGTGATACTTTTTGTTAACCTTTACAAATCACAGATAGTATGTACTGCTGTGATGCACCATTGCACTTGGTGGTATTCCTTTTATGTGCATTCTATGTGCAAGTGTATTCTTTTGGGAAAAAAATAAAAATAAATTATGGGGTAACGGTAGCACTCTCAGACAATTCTGCAGTCTAAATTTTGTCCGTATGGCTGGTTTACATTTTAACATTTGCCCTTACACTAAGTACCTGTGTATACTGTACAATAAATACACTGTACTTAGTACAGAGATATGTATGCTTATGTTTTCTCTTCCCAACTCCCCTCCCTTTTGCTTTGACTTTCATTTATTGACTTATTTATTTATTGGATGTCCCTAGCTAACTCACTCCAAAAGCATCCATACATGGAGAAATAAAATCATTAAACTTTATTGAGGCATCATGAATCTGTAATAAAATGCAGACAAACACTGCTCACACGTTTCATGCCTCACATGACTGTTAGTCATAGCATACAAAGGTGTTTGAACAAGTGGTTTAAAAATGCATCAAAACCAATTACTTTCTAAAAATGTGATCATGTAATTAAAAATACAGGGGAATAATAATTAACAAATAACACAAGATATTGTTATAAATTAGAGCTATATGCAAGAAATATCAGCACATATTATGAGGACATGGGTTGCTAGATGGCCGCTAGCACATCCACAATACCCAGTCCCCATAGCTCTGTGTTTTTTGTGTAAAAACAAAACAAAAAACAATTTGATACATATGCAAATTAACCTGAGATGAGTCAGGGACAGGACTCTCAGGTTAACCACTTCAGCCCCGCTAGCTGAAACCCCCTTCATGACCAGGCCACTTTTTACACTTCGGCACTACACTACTTTCATCGTTTATCGCTCGGTCATGCAACTTACCACCCAAATGAATTTTACCTCCTTTTCTTCTCACTAATGGAGCTTTCATTTGGTGGTATTTTATTGCTGCTGACATTTTTACTTTTTTTGTTATTAATCAAAATGTAACGATTTTTTTGCAAAAAAATGACATTTTTCACTTTCAGCTGTAAAGTTTTGCAAAAAAAACGACATCCATATATAAATTTTTCGCCAAATTTATTGTTCTACATGTCTTTGATAAAAAAAAAATGTTTGGGCAAAAAAAAATGGTTTGGGTAAAAGTTATAGCGTTTACAAACTATGGTACAAAAATGTGAATTTCCGCTTTTTGAAACAGCTCTGATTTTCTGAGCACCTGTCATGTTTCCTGAGGTTCTACAATGCCCAAACAGAAAAAAACCCCACAAATGACCCCATTTCGGAAAGTAGACACCCTAAGGTATTCGCTGATGGGCATAGTGAGTTCATAGAACTTTTTATTTTTTGTCACAAGTTAGCGGAAAATGATGATGATTTTTTTATTTTTATTTTTTTCTTACAAAGTCTCATATTCCACTAACTTGCGACAAAAAATAAAAAATTCTAGGAACTCACCATGCCCCTCACAGAATACCTTGGGGTGTCTTCTTTCCAAAATGGGGTCACTTGTGGGGTAGTTATACTGCCCTGGCAATTTAGGGGTCCAAATGTGTGAGAAGAACTTTGCAATCAAAATGTGTAAAAAATGACCGGTGAAATCCGAAAGGTGCACTTTGGAATATGTGCCCCTTTGCCCACCTTGGCAGCAAAAAAGTGTCACACATCTGGTATCGCCGTACTCAGGAGAAGTTGGGGAATGTGTTTTGGGGTGTCATTTTACATATACCTATGCTGGGTGAGAGAAATATCTTGGCAAAAGACAACTTTTCCCATTTTTTTTATACAAAGTTGGCATTTGACCAAGATATTTTTCTCACCCAGCATGGGTATATGTAAAATGACACCCCAAAACACATTCCCCAACTTCTCCTGAGTACGGCGATACCAGATGTGTGACACTTTATTGCAGCCAAGGTGGGCAAAGGGGCACATATTCCAAAGTGCACCTTTCGGGTTTCGCAGGCCATTTTTTACACATTTTGATTGCAAGGTACTTCTCACACATATGGGCCCCTAAATTGCCAGGGCAGTATAACTACGCCACAAGTGACCCCATTTTGGAAAGAAGACACCCCAAGGTATTCTGTGAGGGGCATGGCGAGTTCCTAGAATTTAATTTTTTTTGTCACAAGTTAGCGGAAAATGATGATTTTCTATTTTTTCTCTTTTTTCCTTACAAAGTCTCATATTCCACTAACTTGCGACAAAAAATAAAAAATTCTAGGAACTCGCCATGCCCCTCACGGAATACCTTGGGGTGTCTTCTTTCCAAAATGGGGTCATTTGTGGGGTAGTTATACTGCCCTGGCAATTTAGGGGCCCATATGTGTGAGAAGTACTTTGCAATCAAAATGTGTAAAAAAATGGCCTGCAAAATCCGAAAGGTGCACTTTGGAATATGTGCCCCTTTGCCCACCTTGGCAGCAAAAAAGTGTCACACATCTGGTATCGCCGTACTCAGGAGAAGTTGGGGAATGTGTTTTGGGGTGCCATTTTACATATACCCATGCTGGGTGAGAGAAATATCTTGGCAAAAGACATCTTTTCCCATTTTTTTTTATACAAAGTTGGCATTTGACCAAGATATTTATCTCACCCAGCATGGGTATATGTAAAATGACACCCCAAAACACATTCCCCAACTTCTCCTGAGTACGGCGATACCAGATGTCACACTTTTTTGCAGCCTAGATGCGCAAAGGTGCCCAAATTCCTTTTAGGGGGGCATTTTTAGACATTTGGATCCCAGACTTCTTCTCACGCTTTAGGGCCCCTAAAAAGCCAGGGCAGTATAAATACCCCACATGTGACCCCACTTTGGAAAGAAGACACCCCAAGGTATCCAATGAGGGGCCTGGCAAGTTCATAGAATTTTTTTTTTTTTCGCAAAAGTTAGCGGAAATTGATTTTTTATTTTTTTTTTTTTTCTCACAAAGTCTCACTTTCCGCTAACTTAGGACAAAAATTTCAATCTTTCATGGACTCAATATGCCCCTCAGCAAATACCTTGGGGTGTCTTCTTTCCAAAATGGGGTCAGTTGTGGGGTGTTTGTACTGCCCTGGCATTTGAGGGTCTCCGCAATCATTACATGTATGGCCAGCATTAGGAGTTTCTGCTATTCTCCTTATATTGAGCATACAGGTAATGAGATTTTTTTTTCCGTTCAGCCTCTGGGCTGAAAGAAAAAAATGAAAGGCACAGATTTCTTCATTCGCATTGATCAATGTGGATGAAAAAATCTCTGGCAAAAAAAAAAAATGGAGGGGAAAGGCGTCTGCCAGGACATAGGAGCTCCGCCCTACATCCATACCCACTTAGCTCGTATGCCCTGGCAAACCAGATTTCTCCATTCGCATCAATCGATGTGGATGAATAAATCATTGCCGGGATTTTTTTTTTTTTTTTTTTTATATATATATACAAAGTGTTTGCCAAAGCATAGGAACGCCGCCTCCTCCTCAGCTCGTATGCCTCGGCAAACATATCTGTTACTGCAGAGGAGAAAATCCCGTCTTGCAGCGCCGCATACACCGACTTGCGTGTAATCTGACAGCAGCGCAATGCTTCTGTCAGAATGCACATCGGTGCTGCAGCTGGTCGATCGGTTGGTCCACCTGGAAGGTAAAAAGACAAAAAAAAAAAAAAAGAAAAGAAAAAACCAGGCCGCAACGCAATAATTTTATTAACTTTGCAACAGAACATGTAACTTTAACTTTTTGAACTGAACATTAACGTGTTTGCTTACTGGTGTGTTTTTTTTTTTTTTTTTTTACCTTTATAGAACAAACCTCTCCTTCCCCATGGGTCAATGCGCAAATCGCCCAAAGATGTGGCGAAGTGCGTTATGCACTTTGTCCCATGTGAAAGGAGACGTTTGCAGCAGCAGTGAGTGAATGGGCCCTAATAGCCCTGTGTGTCTATCCTGGTGAGATGATCCCTATGCTAATAGTGTACCTGTGAGTGGTACTTCCGGAAACACTCTCCAAAGCATAGGGCAGGGTGGTCGGGACAGTCAGGACAGAAATAGCGGGTGTCACGCCTTATTCCACTCCTGCTACAGACACGACATCTTTTTCGGGGTGACGGTTGGGTTGAGGTACCAGGAACGACATTGGGGAAATGTCGCTCGTGTAGACGGCTAACTACACTGGTGGATGGGGCCACGGAACCTCCTGGGTACAGGAGGTTCTCGATGATCTCTTCCTGAAATTTGAGGAAGGATCCAGTTCTCCCAGCCTTACTGTAGAGAACAAAACTATTGTACAGAGCCAATTGAATTAAATATACAGACACCTTCTTATACCAGCGTCTGGTTCTGCGGGAAACTAAATACGGAGACAACATCTGGTCATTGAAGTCCACCCCTCCCATGTGGAGGTTATAGTCGTGGACTGAGAGGGGCTTTTCAATGACACGGGTTGCTCGCTCAATTTGTATTGTCGTGTCTGTGTGAATGGAGGAGAGCATGTAAACGTCACGCTTGTGTCTCCATTTCACCGCGAGCAGTTCTTTGTTACACAGTGCGGCCCTCTGCCCCCTTGCAAGACGGGTGCTAACGAGCCGTTGGGGGAAGCCCGCGCGACTAGTTCGTGCGGTACCACAGGTGCCAATCCGTTCTAGAAACAAATGCCTAAAGAGGGCCACACTTGTGTAAAAATTGTCCACATAAAGATGGTACCCCTTGCCGAATAAGGGTGACACCAAGTCCCAAACTGTCTTCCCACTGCTCCCCAGGTAGTCAGGGCAACCGACCGGCTCCAGGGTCTGATCTTTTCTCTCATAGACACGAAATTTGTGGGTATAGCCTGTGGCCCTTTCACAGAGCTTATACCATTTGACCCCATACCGGGCGCGCTTGCTTGGGATGTATTGTTTGAAGCCAAGGCGCCCGGTAAAATGTATCAGGGACTCGTCTATGCAGATGTTTTGCTCTGGGGTATAAATATCTGCAAATTTCAGGTTGAAATGGTCTATGAGGGGCCGAATTTTGTGGAGCCGGTCAAAAGCAGGGTGGCCCCTGGGACGGGAGGCGGTGTTGTCACTAAAGTGCAGGAAACGCAGGATGACCTCAAATCGTGTCCTGGACATAGCAGCAGAGAACATGGGCATGTGATGAATCGGGTTCGTGGACCAATATGACCGCAATTCATGCTTTTTTGTCAGGCCCATGTTGAGGAGGAGGCCCAGAAAAGTTTTAATTTCGGAAACTTGGACTGGTTTCCACCGGAAAGGCTGGGCATAATAGCTTCCCGGGTTAGCGGTTATAAATTGTGTGGCATACCGATTTGTTTCTGCCACAACTAAGTCTAAAAGCTCCGCAGTCAAGAACAGCTCAAAAAATCCCAGGGCCGAACCGATCTGAGCTGTCTCAACCCGAACTCCAGACTGGGCGGTGAAAGGGAAAACTACAGGTGCGGCTGAAGTTGGGGACTGCCAATCAGGGTGTGCCAGCACCTCTGGGATTCTAGGGGCTCTACGGGCACGTCTTTGCGGTGGCTGCGACGGGGTCACTACTGCACGTGCCACCGTACCAGCTTCAACTGCCCTTCTGGTGCTCGCTACTTCACCAGGTTGTACGGCAGTGCTGGTACTAGGTCCAGGAAGGGCTGGGCTGCTGGTGTATGCCTCACCACGTAATCCGACAGCACCAGCCCCACTCTGCTGCTCTTGAAGCAGATCCTGCGCAACCTGCGGTCTAGCGACACGGGGCCGGGTACGCCTGGTGGTATCAGGGACCTCCGCCTCCTCGTCCAAACTTTGGGTCAGAGAGCCACTGCTTTCTACAGGTTCGTATTCTGACCCGCTGGATTCATCAGATGAGGGTTCCCACTCCTCATCCGACTGGGTCAGAAGCCTGTAGGCCTCTTCAGAGGAATACCCCCTGTTAAACATGTGGGCAACTAAATTTAGGGGTATTCCCTGAGACTACCCAAGAAAAAAAGCAAGCCTGTCTTACAAAGGGGAGGCCTAGCGAAGTACCGGAGGCCGCTGCGGTTGATAAAAAATATCAAAACTGATTTTTTTTTATCGCCGCAGTGCGTGTAAATTGAATGTGCAGTGATCAAAAAAAAATTTTTTTTTTGTCACTGCGGTGGGGCGGGTGTGGGCGAACGCACGTGTGGGCGAGCGATCAGGCCTGATCGGGCAAACACTGCGTTTTGGGTGGAGGGAGAACTAAAGTGACACTAGTACAATTATTGATCTGACCGTGATCAGTTTTGATCACTTCCAGATACTATAAAAGTACAAATGCTGATTAGCGATATGCTAATCAGCGAATAACGGACTGCGGTGGGCTGGGCGCTAACCGATCCCTAAACTACCTAACCAAGGGGCCTAAACTATACTGAAACCTAACGGTCAATACCAGTGAAAAAAAAAAGTGACAGTTTGCACTGATTAGGGATGAGCGAACCCGAACTGTATAGTTCGGGTTCGTACCGAATTTTGGGGTGTCCGTGACACGGACCCGAACCCGGACATTTTCGTAAAAGTCCGGGTTCGGTGTTCGTCGCTTTTGTGACGCTTTCTTGGCGCTTTTTGAAAGGCTGCAAAGCAGCCAATCAACAAGCGTCATACTACTTGCCCCAAGAGGCCATCACAGCCATGCCTACTATTGGCATGGCTGTGATTGGCCAGAGCACCATGTGACCCAGCCTCTATTTAAGCTGGAGTCACATAGCGCCGCCCGTCACTCTGCTCTGATTAGCGTAGGGAGAGGTTGCGGCTGCGACAGTAGGGCGAGATTAGGCAGATTAACTCCTCCAAAGGACTTGATTATTGATCGATCTGCAGCTGTGGGTCATTGAGCTGCTGATACTCAATTGCTCACTGTTTTTAGGCTGCCCAGACCGTTTGTCAGTCACATTTTTCTGGGGTGATCGGCGGCCATTTTGTGTCTTGTGGTGCGCCAGCACAAGCTGCGACCAAGTGCATTTAACCCTCAATGGTGTGGTTGTTTTTTGGCTAAAGCCTACATCAGGGTGAAGCTGTCACACCAAGTGCATTTAACCAGCAATAGTCTGTTTATTTTTTGGCCATATACTACATCAGGGGCAAGCTGCGCCCGTCACCAAGTGCATTTAACCCTCAGTAGTGTGGTTGGTCAAGCTATCACACCAAGTGCATTTAACCAGCAATAGTCTGTTCATTTTTTGGCCATATACTAAATCAGGGGCAAGCTGCGCCTGTCACCAAGTGCATTTAACCAGCAATAGTCTGTTCATTTTTTGGCCATATACTACATCAGGGGCAAGCTGCGCCCGTCACCAAGTGCATTTAACCCTCAGTAGTGTGGTTGGTCAAGCTATCACACCAAGTGCATTTAACCAGCAATAGTCTGTTCATTTTTTGGCCATATACTAAATCAGGGGCAAGCTGCGCCCGTCACCAAGTGCATTTAACCAGCAATAGTGTGGTTATTTTTTGGCCATATCCCAGTCTAATTCTGTCACTAAATCCATACCGGTCACCCAGCGCCTAAATACTAGGCCTCAAATTTATATCCCGCTAAATCTGTCGTTACCGATGTACTGTTGTGGCTGGGCAAGTTATTTAGTGTCCGTCAAAGCACATTTTTTGTTCTGGGTTGAAATACAATTCCCAATTTAGCAATTTCATAATTTAGTGGTTTCTGCTATATCAGAGCTATTTGAAATCTATCCCTAAAAGGGTATATAATATTCAAGGTGCACATAGGGTCATTCAGAATAACTTCACACACACGCTACTGTGCATTTCCAAGTCTAATTCTGTTAGTAAATCCATACCGGTCACCCAGCGCCTAAATACTAGGCCTCAAATTTATATCCCGCTAAATCTCTCGTTACCGCTGTACTGTTGTGGCTGGGAAAGTTATTTAGTGTCCGTCAAAGCACATTTTTTGTTCTGGGTTGAAATACAATTCCCAATTTAGCAATTTCATAATTTAGTGGTTCCTGCTATATCAGAGCTATTTGAAATCTATCCCTAAAAGGGTATATAATATTCAAGGTGCACATAGGGTCATTCAGAATAACTTCACACACACGCTACTGTGCATTTCCAAGTCCAATTCTGTTAGTAAATCCATACCGGTCACCCAGCGCCTAAATACTAGGCCTCAAATTTATATCCCGCTGAATTTGAATACAATACATTGGGCCAAATAATATTTTTGTTGTTGTGGTGAACCATAACAATGAGGAAAACATCTAGTAAGGGATGCGGACGTGGACATGGTCGTGGTGGTGTTAGTGGACCCTCTGGTGCTGGGAGAGGACGTGGCCGTTCTGCCACATCCACACGTCCTAGTGTACCAACTACCTCAGATCCCAGTAGCCGCCAGAATTTACAGCGATATATGGTGGGGCCCAATGCCGTTCTAAGGATGGTAAGGCCTGAGCAGGTACAGGCATTAGTCAATTGGGTGGCCGACAGTGGATCCAGCACGTTCACATTATCTCCCACCCAGTCTTCTGCAGAAAGCGCACAGATGGCGCCTGAAAACCAACCCCATCAGTCTGTCACATCACCCCCATGCATACCAGGGAAACTGTCTCAGCCTCAAGTTATGCAGCAGTCTCTTATGCTGTTTGAAGACTCCGCTGGCAGGGTTTCCCAAGGGCATCCAACTAGCCCTTCCCCAGCGGTGAAAGACATAGAATGCACTGACGCACAACCACTTATGTTTCCTGATGATGAGGACATGGGAATACCACCTCAGCATGTCTCTGATGATGACGAAACACAGGTGCCAACAACTGCTACGTCTTTCTGCAGTGTGCAGACTGAACAGGAGGTCAGGGATCAAGACTGGGTGGAAGACGATGCAGGGGACGATGAGGTCCTAGACCCCACATGGAATGAAGGTCGTGCCACTGACTTTCACAGTTCGGAGGAAGAGGCAGTGGTGAGACCGAGCCAACAGCGTAGCAAAAGAGGGAGCAGTGGGCAAAAGCAGAACACCCGCCGCCAAGAGACTCCGCCTGCTACTGACCGCCGCCATCTGGGACCGAGCACCCCAAAGGCAGCTTCAAGGAGTTCCCTGGCATGGCACTTCTTCAAACAATGTGCTGACGACAAGACCCGAGTGGTTTGCACGCTGTGCCATCAGAGCCTGAAGCGAGGCATTAACGTTCTGAACCTGAGCACAACCTGCATGACCAGGCACCTGCATGCAAAGCATGAACTGCAGTGGAGTAAACACCTTAAAACCAAGGAAGTCACTCAGGCTCCCCCTGCTACCTCTTCTGCTGCTGCCGCCTCGGCCTCTTCCTCCGCCTCTGGAGGAACGTTGGCACCTGCCGCCCAGCAAACAGGGGATGTACCACCAACACCACCACCACCACCACCTCCATCACCAAGCGTCTCAACCATGTCACACGGCAGCGTTCAGCTCTCCATCTCACAAACATTTGAGAGAAAGCGTAAATTCCCACCTAGCCACCCTCGATCCCTGGCCCTGAATGCCAGCATTTCTAAACTACTGGCCTATGAAATGCTGTCATTTAGGCTGGTGGACACAGACAGCTTCAAACAGCTCATGTCGCTTGCTGTCCCACAGTATGTTGTTCCCAGCCGCCACTACTTCTCCAAGAGAGCCGTGCCTTCCCTGCACAACCAAGTATCCGATAAAATCAAGTGTGCACTGCGCAACGCCATCTGTAGCAAGGTCCACCTAACCACAGATACGTGGACCCAGGGGTCAAGTCCTGGGAAAAAAAGTGTGGGAACTCACCCAAGATCCACTGCAACCCCCCCCCCCCCTCCAAAAAAAAAAAAAAAGCACAGAAAATCTAGCACGCTGTAATTTGTGTAGCTGCGGACTGAGCCAAATGTACACATTGTGATCAAAACACAATATCACAGTGCCATCCTCTCCCCCTGTCCCCTAATGTGCCAGTATCAAGTTCCTCTCTCCTACCCCCTTCATGTGCCAGTATCATGGCGCCAATAGCCCGCCTCCCCCGTGGCAGTAAAGTAACAGTCCGGTATTAAAAAAAAACAAAAAAACACTTTTAGAAAAGTTTGTCATGGGATTCGAACTCATGACCCCTACACATCAGAGGCAAGGCATTTACCCTCACAGCCATGAATGCTGTCTAGGTAGTTGCTTAAAAAAAAATATATAAGACTTCTACTGTAGGTAACTTTGCCCACTGTGTGTGGATGTAGCAGTGCTGGGTGTGTTGGGGCAGCTGTCATGTGTATGGTTGTACACTAGGTATCAGTACACTAGGTATCAGTAGGAGTCTTAAAAAAAAAAAACACTTTTAGAAAAGATTGTCCTGGGATTTGAACTCATGACCTCTACACATCAGAGGCAAGGCATTTACCCCCACAGCCATGAAAGCTGTCTAGGTAGTTACTTAAAAAAAAAAAAAATAAGACTTCTACTTATACCTAGTGTACTGATACTTAGTGTACAACCATACACATGACAGCTGCCCCAACACACCCAGCTCTGCTACATCCATACACAGTGGGCAGCTGTCATGTGTATGGTTGTACACTAGGTATCAGTACACTAGATATAAGTAGAAGTCTTATATTTTTTTTTTTAAGCAACTACCTAGACAGCATTCATGGCTGTGAGGGTAAATGCCTTGCCTCTGATGTGTAGAGGTCGTGAGTTCGAATCCCAGGGACAAACTTTTCTTAATGATGAACTTCTAAATGATCTCCTATGTGTCAGCTGCGAAGTGACTGAACATACTCGCAGCGTATTAGGCCGACAGAAGAAGTGAAGGAGATGAGGTCAGTAGGGGGCGGGGCGCCATGAGAGGAGTCACAGACAGCAGCAGCACCGCACAGACAGCTGTGAAGCCGCTTAGCCTGCCCTGCACAGTGCGCTTCACCCCCTGATTTCAGCCGCGTTCTCCTGGCTTGAGGCTTGAAAGGGAACGGCGTTCCTGCCATGAAAAAAGTGCAGGAACGCCGTTCCCACGCGTTCCCCCTCCACTCGACCCCTGCGTGGACCAGTAAGCACGGCCAGGGACGCTATATCTCCCTAACTGCACACTGGGTAAATGTAGTGGCAGCTGGGCCCCAGGCGGAGAGCTGTTTGGCGCACGTCCTTCCGCCGCCAAGGATCGCAGGGCAACATTCTTTGCCTCCTGTTGCCACCTCCTCCTTCTCGGCTTCCTCCTCCTCTTCTTCCACCTGCTCATCCAGTCAGCCACACACCTTCACCACCAACTTCAGCACAGCCCGGGGTAAACGTCAGCAGGCCATTCTGAAACTCATATGTTTGGGGGACAGGCCCCACACCGCACAGGAGTTGTGGCGGGGTATAGAACAACAGACCGACGAGTGGTTGCTGCCGGTGAGCCTCAAGCCCGGCCTGGTGGTGTGTGATAATGGGCGAAATCTCGTTGCAGCTCTGGGACTAGCCAATTTGACGCACATCCCTTGCTTGGCGCATGTGCTGAATTTGGTGGTGCAGAAGTTCATACACAACTACCCCGACATGTCAGAGCTGCTGCATAAAGTGCGGGCCGTCTGTTCGCGCTTCCGGCGTTCACATCCTGCTGCTGCTCGCCTGTCTGCGCTACAGCGTAACTTCGGCCTTCCCGCTCACCGCCTCATATGCGACGTGCCCACCAGGTGGAACTCCTTCTTGCACATGCTGGACAGACTGTGCGAGCAGCAGCAGGCCATAGTGGAGTTACAGCTGCAGCACGCACGGGTCAGTCGCACTACAGAACAGCACCACTTCACCACCAATGACGGCCTCCATGCGAGACCTGTGTGCCCTGTTGCGCTGTTTCGAGTACTCCACCAACATGGCCAGTGGCGATGACGCCGTTATCAGCGTTACAATACCACTTCTATGTCTCCTTGAGAAAACACTTAGGGCGATGATGGAAGAGGAGGTGGCCCAGGAGGAGGAGGAGGAGGAGGAGGAGGAGGAGGAGGAGGAAGAGGGGTCATTTTTAGCACTTTCAGGCCAGTCTCTTCGAAGTGACTCAGAGGGAGGTTTTTGGCAACAGCAGAGGCCAGGTACAAATGTGGCCAGCCAGGGCCCACTACTGGAGGACGACGAGGAGGAGGAGGAGGTGGAGGAGGATGAGGAGGATGAGGATGAAGCATGGTCACAGCGGGGTGGCATCCAACGCAGCTCGGGTCCATCACTGGTGCGTGGCTGGGGGGAAAGGCAGGACGATGACGATATGCCTCCCACAGAGGACAGCTTGTCCTTACCCCTGGGCAGCCTGGCACACATGAGCGACTACATGCTGCAGTACCTGCGCAACGACAGCAGAGTTGCCCACATTTTAACCTGTGCGGACTACTGGGTTGCCACCCTGCTGGATCCACGCTACAAAGACAATGTGCCCACCTTACTTCCTGCACTGGAGCGTGATAGGAAGATGCGCGAGTACAAGCGCACGTTGGTAGACGCGCTACTGAGAGCATTACCAAATGTCACAGGGGAACAAGTGGAAGCCCAAGGCCAAGGCAGAGGAGGAGCAAGAGGTCGCCAAGGCAGCTGTGTCAATGCCAGCTCCTCTGAGGGCAGGGTTAGCATGGCAGAGATGTGGAAAACTTTTGTCAACACGCCACAGCTAACTGCACCACCACCTGATACGCAACGTGTTAGCCGGAGGCAACATTTCACTAACATGGTGGAACAGTACATGTGCACACCCCTCCACGTACTGACTGATGGTTCGGCCCCATTCAACTTCTGGGTCTCTAAATTGTCCACGTGGCCAGAGCTAGCCTTTTATGCCTTGGAGGTGCTGGCCTGCCCGGCGGCCAGCGTTTTGTCTGAACGTGTATTCAGCACGGCAGGGGGCGTCATTACAGACAAACGCAGCCGCCTGTCTACAGCCAATGTGGACAAGCTGACGTTCATAAAAATGAACCAGGCATGGATCCCACAGGATCTGTCCGTCCCTTGTCCAGATTAGACATTAACTACCTCCCCTTAACCATATATTATTGGACTCCAGGGCACTTCCTCATTCAATCCTATTTTTATTTTCATTTTACCATTATATTGCGAGGCTACCCAAAGTTGAATGAACCTCTCCTCTGTCTGGGTGCCGGGACCTAAATATATGCCAATGGACTGTTCCAATGTTGGGTGACGTGAAGCCTGATTCTCTGCTATGACATGCAGACTGATTCTCTGCTGACATGAAGCCAGATCCTCTGTTACGGGACCTCTCTCCTCTGCCTGGGTGCTGGGCCTAAATTTATGAAAATGGACTCTTACAGTGGTGGGTGACGTGAAGCCTGATTCTCTACTATGATATGAAGACTGATTCTCTGCTGACATGAAGCCAGATTGTCTGTTACGGGACCTCTCTCCTCTGCCTGGGTGCTGGGCCTAAATATATGCCAATGGACTGTTGCAGTGGTGGGTGACGTGAAGCCTGATTCTCTGCTATGACATGAAGACTGATTCTCTGCTGACATGAAGCCAGATTGTCTGTTACGGGACCTCTCTCCTCTGCCTGGGTGCTGGGCCTAAATATATGCCAATGGACTGTTGCAGTGGTGGCTGACGTGAAGCCTCATTCTCTGCTATGACATGCAGACTGATTCTCTGCTGACATGAAGCCAGATTGTCTGTTACGGGACCTCTCTCCTCTGCCTGGGTGCTGGGCCTAAATATATGCCAATGGACTGTTGCAGTGGTGGCTGACGTGAAGCCTCATTCTCTGCTATGACATGCAGACTAATTCTCTGCTGACATGAAGCCAGATCCTCTGTTACGGGACCTCTCTCCTCTGCCTGGGTGCTGGGCCTAAATTTATGAAAATGGACTCTTACAGTGGTGGGTGACGTGAAGCCTGATTCTCTGCTATGACATGAAGACTGATTCTCTGCTGACATGAAGCCAGATTGTCTGTTACGGGACCTCTCTCCTCTGCCTGGGTGCTGGGCCTAAATATATGCCAATGGACTGTTGCAGTGGTGGCTGACGTGAAGCCTCATTCTCTGCTATGACATGAAGACTGATTCTCTGCTGACATGAAGCCAGATTGTCTGTTACGGGACCTCTCTCCTCTGCCTGGGTGCTGGGCCTAAATTTATGAAAATGGACTCTTACAGTGGTGGGTGACGTGAAGCCTGATTCTCTGCTATGACATGAAGACTGATTCTCTGCTGACATGAAGCCAGATTGTCTGTTACGGGACCTCTCTCCTCTGCCTGGGTGCTGGGCCTAAATTTATGAAAATGGACTCTTACAGTGGTGGGTGACGTGAAGCCTGATTCTCTGCTATGACATGAAGACTGATTCTCTGCTGACATGAAGCCAGATTGTCTGTTACGGGACCTCTCTCCTCTGCCTGGGTGCTGGGCCTAAATATATGCCAATGGACTGTTGCAGTGGTGGCTGACGTGAAGCCTCATTCTCTGCTATGACATGCAGACTAATTCTCTGCTGACATGAAGCCAGATTGTCTGTTACGGGACCTCTCTCCTCTGCCTGGGTGCTGGGCCTAAATATATGCCAATGGACTGTTGCAGTGGTGGCTGACGTGAAGCCTGATTCTCTGCTATGACATGAAGACTGATTCTCTGCTGACATGAAGCCAGATTGTCTGTTACGGGACCTCTCTCCTCTGCCTGGGTGCTGGGCCTAAATTTATGAAAATGGACTCTTACAGTGGTGGGTGACGTGAAGCCTGATTCTCTGCTATGACATGAAGACTGATTCTCTGCTGACATGAAGCCAGATTGTCTGTTACGGGACCTCTCTCCTCTGCCTGGGTGCTGGGCCTAAATATATGCCAATGGACTGTTGCAGTGGTGGCTGACGTGAAGCCTCATTCTCTGCTATGACATGCAGACTAATTCTCTGCTGACATGAAGCCAGATTGTCTGTTACGGGACCTCTCTCCTCTGCCTGGGTGCTGGGCCTAAATTTATGACAATGGACTGTTGCAGTGGTGGGTGACGTGAAGCCTCATTCTCTGCTATGACATGCAGACTGATTCTCTGCTGACATGAAGCCAGATTGTCTGTTACGGGACCTCTCTCCTCTGCCTGGGTGCTGGGCCTAAATATATGCCAATGGACTGTTGCAGTGGTGGCTGACGTGAAGCCTCATTCTCAGCTATGACATGCAGACTAATTCTCTGCTGACATGAAGCCAGATTCTCTGTTACGGGACCTCTCTCCTCTGCCTGGGTGCCGGGGCCTAAATATCTGAGAATGGACTGTTCCAGTGGTGGGTGACGGGAAGCCAGATTCTCTGCTATGGGACCTCTCTCCAATTGATTTTGGTTAATTTCTATTTATTTAATTTTTATTTTAATTCATTTCCCTATCAACATTTGTTTGCAGGGGATTTACCTACATGTTGCTGCCTTTTGCAGCCCTCTAGCCCTTTCCTGGGCTGTTTTACAGCCTTTTTAGTGCCGAAAAGTTCGGGTCCCCATTGACTTCAATGGGGTTCGGGTTCGGGACGAAGTTCGGATCGGGTTCGGATCCCGAACCCGAACATTTTCGGGAAGTTTCGCGAGATGACGCGTATATGCGTGACTCTGCGCAGCGCTGCCACCTCCGGACCGCACATCTGCGTTAGGCGGTCCGGAGGTGATTAATTTGGATATGTATAAAATAGTTCTTTTTTACACAATAAAAGCACACAGAGCTATAGGGACTGGATATTGTGGATGTGCTAGTGGCCATCTAGCAGTCCTCAGCATTATACCCAAAATCCCGGTGACAGGTTCCCTTTAAAGCTACATCTAGTGCAACCTGCAAGAAATGCAAGATATTTAAAAAAATTACATAGGTTGTGTTGCAATTTTTGAAATTTTTAATGTTATAAATAGCAATACTCAAAAAAAGTGTAACATTTAAACACTTGCCTACAGCATAGGGTCACCAAACAGGAGCCCTGGTTTGGTGACAGTGGGACCTGATAACTTGCTTGTGTCTTAAGTATTGGATTTTCCGAGATTGAAGAGGTGTAACCTCCTCCTGGATAGGAAACGTGCTGTCCCTTAAAACGCATGTTCTGAACTGTGACCTGTACCCACTTCACATTTGGGAATCACTGCGACATACCATTGCCATACGTATTGGAACTCTCTTTTTCTATATACTTGCCTACAGCAGATACATTTCCTAACCCTTCAGCGACAACCTAAATGCCTTTTTACAGTGGTCACTAAGGGTCGTTAAGCAAGGACTCTGCCTTTTTTACAACGGCCTTAAGTGTTGCATGGGCATCCTGTGCCAGCTGGAGCGAGTGCTCAGCTGTCTAATGACAGCCGGGCTGCTGCTATAATGTTCCTTCACTTCCAGCCGATTAACCCCTTAGATTAGAGATCGGCAACCACCAGCACTCTAGCTGTTCTGAAACTACAACTCCCATAATCCTCCTTTTACTTTTATGGGAGTTAGGCTGATTTCACACTTGCGGCAGAGTGATCCGGCAAGCAGTTCCGTAGCTGGAACTGCCTGCCGGATCCGGCAAAACGTATGCCAACTGATGGCATTTGTAAAACTAATCGGGAATCTGGTCAGTCTTCAAAATGCCTGATCAGTCAGAAAAATTCATTCAAATAACGGATCTGGCATTTATTTTTTTCACCCTTTTTTTTCGGTTACGGTATTTTGAACGCCGGATCCAGCACTAATACATTCCTATGGGAAAAAATGCCGGATCCGGCATTCAGGCAAGTCTTCCATTTTTTTCGCCGGAGATAAAAACATAGCATTCTGCTGTTTTATCTTTTGCCTGATCAGTCAAAATGACTGAACTGAAGACATCCTTATGCATCCTGAACGGATTATTCTCCATTAAGAATGCATGGGGATATACCTGATCAGTTCTTTTCCGGCATTGAGCCTTTTTGACGGAACTCAGTGCCGGAAAAGAAAAACGTTAGTGTGAAAGTACTCTTACAAGAACAAGTAATTGTGCATGATGGGAGTTGTAGTTTTACAGCACCTGGAGTGCCAAAGGTTGCTGATCCCTGCCTTAGGTGATGTAGCATTCAATTTTAGGCTTTAGGTGGGTTTCAATGTCAGCTTTTGATACAGTTGTGTGCATGAGGCCTTATCTGTTTTGCTTCCCGTAAATTTTATTTGTAGACCAGTTTTCAATAGGTTTGTGGTCCGCATTTTGTGGACATGGGGCGTCATTTATTAAGGCCAGCGTTTTAGACGCCGGTCTTAATAAACCTGTGCGCTAGCGGTGGATCTGCTCAAATTATGAAGAGGTGCATGCCTGTACATAACTTCAGTGCATCCACTACCGGTCTAAAGGTAAGACAGCTTCCTTGCTGGCTTAAATTTAGACCATTTTCTATGCCTAAAACAGGTGTAGAAAATGATAACTGAGACTGCCTTTCCCAGCCCACACCACATCTCCTTTTTTCCCCACGCCTCCACAACGGCACTACCTGGAGGTTGGCCCGCCTTCTCAGGGACAGGAAACAATAGCGCGATCAGCCAATAAAGGGCCCCCTCCCTCTTACCTCTCCAGTTGTTTCCTGTCCCTCAGAAGGTCGGGATCGAGGATCAGCAGCTCGCGCGGCCTTTGTGTGAGTAGTCCTGGCTCTGCCGGAGGGCCGTTGCAGGAGGAGGGTTCTTGGTGTAAATCCGGCGTACGCCGGTAACCCTGTGCTTTTTCCTCCCGCTTCCAATGGATTGGACCGGCAGATCTGTGGGCAGCAGGGGGCATTCCTGGGCCTGGGAACGCTCCCTCACGTGACTCCTCCGTGCACTGTGCTGACTGAGTAATCACGATGGCACGCATGGAGGTGGGGCTATGATGTCACCCAGAACCAGGAAGTGAAATACAAAGCGGGCTGTCGGCATTCCTTGCAGCCATCGAGCTCTGTCTTCTGAGCAGCATGTCCCTGCAAGCTGGATCCGAGTCCCCTAGGAAGTCCACAGATGCTCCCAGGCCCTCAAGCCCGGTAAGCCTCCTCCCTATCTGCAAAAAAGCACTGCCTTTTGAGGATCTGGGTTTACTCAAAGACCCAATCAATAAAAAATGTGAGAGTCTGCTTAAGAAAACGTGGTAGTCCTCCACTGCAGTTCTAAGACCTGGAATCTTGGCGACCTATACAGCCAGAACCCTATCCTTGTGGTTAGGTCAATTAGAGGAACACATCAAGTCCGGCACCCCAAGGGAAGATATTCTAGCCTCTATCCCCATGTTGAAACAGGCCGCAAACTTTATGGCGGACGCTTCTGCGGACATAGTGAGATTGTCAGCCAGAACAGCTGCCCTGTCCAATGCGTCTCGCAGAGCAATTTGGTTGAGAACCTGGTCGGGGAATACGGCATCAAAAAACAAGTTATGTGCCTTACCTTGCGACGGGGATAGAGTGTTTGGCTCAGCACTCGATGATATTTTAGAGAAAGCTTCAGATAGGAAAAAAGGCTTTCCCACGGAATCAAAGTGCTTTCATCAGAGACGATCCTTTCGGTCCCAAAGACGCAGTAGACCTGATCAAAAGAAAAAAGAATCAGGAACGTCTTGGCTGTCATCCAGAGGAAAAGGGAAAGGCTTCCTATTTAATCCCGAAAAGTCTTCCCGGCCTACTACCCAATGACGCCAGAGGAGCAGTGGGGGGAAGGCTCATGCATTTTTACTCAGCCTGGGTAAAAATTCAGGCCTCTCCTTGGGTGCTGGGGGTTATAAAAGAAGGCTACAGTCTGGAATGAATCCGCCTCCCCCCAGACCTTTACATGGAAAACTCCAGATTAGGGGGAAAAAAATCAGGAAGCAATGGACCAACAAATATCGCTCCTGTTAGAGAAGAGAGCCATCATTCCAGTACCAGTAGGGGAACAAAAGAAGGGTTTCTATTCTCCTATATTTCTGGTGAAAAAACCAAACGGTACCTTAAGGGCGATAATAAATCTAAAGACCCTAAACAAATACGTGGTTTACAAAAAATTCTAAATGGAGACGGTAAGATCTGTAGTCAATCTTCTACAAAAAAATTGCTATATGATAAAAGTAGACCTGGCGGATGCCTACTATCACATCACAATCCAGAAGAGAGACCAGAAGTTTCTGAGGATAGCGGTTTGGTTCCAGGGAACTCTCTGCCACTATCAATTTCAAGTTCTTCCATTCGGCCATAGCTCAGCCCCGAGACTATTCACAAAAGTCATGATGGAAGTAGCAAAATTCCTTCATCTAGCCGGAATTTCCTTTATACCATACCTAGACAATTTTTTTATCACAGCCCCGTCAGAAAATCTTCTTCTGTGTCACCTTCAGACAATTCTTTTAACCCTAGCCGACCTGGGTTAGATAATAAACCAAGAGAAGTTATGTCTTCTCCCCTCACAAGAAAAAATCTTTCTAGGCGTTCTACTGGATTCATGCCTTATGACTTCTTTTCTGCCGGAGCAGAAACAACTGAATTTAATTTCCAGTATCAAGAATTTCCAAAGACAAAGGATAGGTCTCCTTCAGGGAAATAATGGTAATCTTGGGACTCACGTCAACAATTTCATGTGTAAAGTGGGCTCAGCACCACTCAAGGTCGCTTCAAGCCTTCCTTTTGGAAAACTGGGACAAAAGTCAGTCATCTCTAAACAAGAAGATAAAAATCCCATCGTATCTGAAGATGACCCTATCCTGGTGGACGAACCAGTCAATTTTTTCCCGGGAGGTGGAGTGGAGACAGACGGACCAGTTAATCATCACGATGCCAGTCAACAGGGCTGGGGGGCCCACATGAATGGGAAGATAACACAGGGGTCCTAGAAGACACAGCTAGAACAAGCTTCATCGAATATGAGGGAGCGAAGTGCAGTCTGGGAAGCCATAAAAAAAGTTTTCTCCTTACATTGAAAAATTTTAAAAAATTTCGGACAATTCTACCACGGTAGCCTACCTAGACAAGCAGGGGGGAACAAGAAGCCGCTCCCTGTCCCTAGTCAAAAGGAAGATCCTAGATTGGGCCGAGAAAAACCTATGCTCTCTATCAGCAGCCCACGTAGGAGGGAGAGAAAATCAAGTGGCGAACTTCATGAGCAGGGATTGACTAAAGCCGGGAGAATGGAGCCTGAATCATCAGATCTTTGCTCAAATTTTTACCAGATGGGGCACTCCAAAGATCGACCTATTTGCCACAAGGAAAAACTGGCAAGTCGTGTTTTTTTTTTCCCTATCCTCTCTAGACCGGCCCCTTGCAGTGGACGCCCTGTCATCACCCTGGCCTCAGGAACTTCTTTATGCGTTCCCACCTTTTCCTCTAATACCGAGGGTCATTTCCAAGATCCTGGAAGAGAAAGCTCAAATTCTCCTAATCATACCCTTCTGGCCCAGGAGAACATGGTTTCCTACACTAAAAAACCTAGCAGGGGAAGAATACTGGATGCTGCCACCCCGACCAGATCTACTTCTCCAGGGACCAGTAATGCATCCCAGAGTCAACCAGCTTCGCTTGACAGTTTGGAAACTGAAAGGCGCATCTTAAGAGAAAAAGGTTTCTCAGAGGCGGTCACGTCAAAAATATACTTGAGAGCCTGGGAGTCCTTTTTACGCTTTGGGAACGGCAGGTGGGATCCCTCCAAGAAACCTGAGGTGACCCTAATCCTGGACTTCCTTCAGGCAGGATTTGATAAAGGTCTATCCGTAAGTACCATTCAAGTCCAAGTAGCAGCTTTAACCCTGCTTTCACACCTGAGCGTTTCCCAAACGCGCGTCGAACGCGCGTTTTTGACGCGCGTTCTTTGTAATAGTAAACGCACGTTTGTGTCATTGACTGCAGTGTCCTATGGCCACAAACGCGCGTCAAAACGCCCCAAAGAAGCTCAAGTACTTGTTTGAGCGTCGGGCGTTTTACAGTGCGATCGTACGCGCTGTAAAACGCCCAGGTGAGAACTATTCCCATAGGGAAGCATTGCTTTTCATGTGTTGAGCGTTTTACAGCGCGTTTGAACGCGCTGTAAAACGCTCAGGTGTGAACTTAGGGTAAGCGCTTTTCTAAATATCAAACTTTCAAATTTCAATGTAGTCAAAAGATTCCTTAAAGGGGCAAGTAGAATTTGCCCTAGGCTTAGATCTTCTGTCCCTCCTTGGGACTTAAATCTGGTCCTATCCAGGCTAATGCATCCGCCTTTTGAACCCCTCGGAGAGATCTCCTTGAGAACATTAACACTCAAAACAGTATTCTTATTAGCAATCACCACTGCGAGAAGAGTAGGAGAAATCCAGGCTTTCTCTATTTTACCTCCCTATCTTACGGTTTTAGACGACAGAATTATATTAAAGCATGCTCCTGAGTTCCTTCCCAAGGTAGTGTCCAGGTTTCACTGTCAGCAGGAAATCACTCTTCCCTCCTTTTGTTCCCAGGCGACATCAGATAAGGAAAAGTTGTTCCATAACCTAGATGTTAGAAGGTGCTTTCTTCAGTACTTGGAAGCAACCAAACATCTGAGAAAGTCAAACCAGTTGCTAATACAATATCTGGGACTTCACTGAGGCAAAGCAGCCAGCAAGACCTGCATTACTTTAGCCTACGAGACTGAGGGGATTGCTCTGCCTCCTTCACTGAAAGCTCATTCCACCAGAGCATTGTCAGCATCCTGGGCTGAGGGTGCCTCAGTTTCATTGGAAGATATCTTTCGAGCAGCCACATGGTCCAACCCGTGTACCTTTTTTAAGCATTACAAGCTGGATGTTTCTACCAATAGAGACTTGTCTTTTGGCCGCAGAGACTTATCTGCGGTGGTCCCACCCTAGTCAGGTCTCCTATGTTATTCCTCCAGGTAGTGCCGTTGTGGAGGCGTGGGGAAAAGACATAAATTACTCTTACCGGTAATTGGATTTTCCTTTTAGCCTCCACAACGGCACGGGATTCCCACCCAAAAAAAAAAAAAAAAAAGGATGTATATAGATATTTCCACATGTATTTACTTTCAAATACCCTTTTTTTTTTTTTTTATGTATTATGAGCCGTTGCCCTTTATTCTTTACGGCACGCTATGGAGTTTGAAGAACCTTAGTTCAAGCGATATTATCTCTGTTGTTTATGTTTGTACCTTATTAAATTGCTCCTTGTTTTCATGCCTATTCTGAGTCCTAGGTTAATAACTGGAGAGGTAAGAGGGAGGGGGCCCTTTATTGGCTGATCGCGCTATTGTTTCCTGTCCCTGAGAAGGCGGGCCAACCTCCAGGTAGTGCCGTTGTGGAGGCTAAAGGAAAATCCAATTACTTGTGAGAGTAATTTATGTCTTTTAGACCTGACGTGAGCAGGGAAAAGTCACAGATTGCAAATAACTGGCGCATATCTGATTATAAATGAGACCCATAGTCTTTTTGTGAAGCAGACATATGGATGCAGAAAGCACACAGAAGATCTATGTGCTTTCCGCATCCATATGTCCGTTCCACAAAATGCGGACCATTGATCCACAAAAATTTCAAACGCCACATATGCTGCATAAAAGATTCAGTTAAGTGCATGGGGCCTTAGGATGTGTATCAGATAACATGACAAAACAGTATGATTTTTTTTTTCCTCTCACCCAGCCAATGGAAGCCATCCAGTGCTGGGTTAAGTGACTGAATAGCGTAAAGCCTGATGGACATATTGACCTGTATTAATTCAGAACGCAGATATTCCCATTCAGATGAGGCAATTAGCTCCTGAATGAAAACACTAAGGATAAAGGTAGATACACCATTCTTAGGCCTCTTTCACACTACAGTATGTTGAATTCAGTGTTTTGCGTTCCGTTTTTCACGGATCCGTTGTTCCGTTTTTTGCTTCCGTTGTGGTTCCGTTTCCGTTCCGTTGTTCCGTTCCGTTTTTCCGTATGGCAAATACAGTATACAGTAATTTCATATTAAAAATTGGGCTGGGCATAACATTTTCAATAGATGGTTCCGCAAAAAACGGAACGGAAACGGAAGACATACGGATGCATTTCCGTATGTGTTCCGTTTTTTTTGCGGACCCATTGACTTGAATGGAGCCACGGACTGTGATTTGCGGCCAAATATAGGACATGTTCTATCTTTTCAACGGAACGGAAAAACGGAAATACGGAAACGGAATGCATACGGAACACATTCCGTTTTTTTGCGGAACCATTGAAATGAATGGTTCCGTATACGGACCGTATACGGAACGCAAAAAACGGACCGTATACGGAACGCAAAAAACTGTAGTGTGAAAGAGGCCTTATAGTAGCAATAAAAAAAAGACACGTTCATCACATTGAAATTGTCACTTGCAATAAAACCAGTTAATTTACACACAAACCTGTTCACATCAAGGATAATACAACTATAAATTTGCAGTTTGGTACAAATAAAAGTCCTTGTGATTGAACAGAAATCTACTTATTGGACATTTTATACAACACCAAAAGCAATCCATAGCCTTAATGTTCCCATAAAAATGTATTTTATTAAGTACAGTTAAAAATACCAAATTAATATGATGGGGGTAAATCAAAATTCCTACCCTTGGACATCCAGCAAATAACTATTTTTATGAAGCATATATGAAAACAATATGCATTTTAGTGGCCTGATTCTGCTACATAAAAATGCTTGCTAAGCTAAGTACTAGTAACAAGTCCTATTTATAGCACTAATCTAATTATATAACATCATTAGAGATGAGCGCATCGAAGCTGACAAAGTGAAATTCGATTCAAATTTCAGGAATTAGTTGATTTGCACAGAATCCGAATTTCCTCACGCTTTGTGGTAATGAATTGCATGTTTTCCTGAAATGGCTTCTGCACGTGTTTGGGCATGGAGCAAAGAACTATGGGAACAAGAGATCACCCACAATGCCATGCATGCAGCCAATCAGCAGACAGCCAGCCCTGTGAGGTCACAGCCCCATAAATAGCCTCAGCCATCTTGGATTCAGCCATTTTCCAGTGTACTTAGTGCAGGGAGAGACGTCAGCAAGCGCTGAATAGAAGTTCAGGGAAAGAGCATTAGAAGTGTAGGGAAAGGATAGGGAGGAATTCTTCCATAGTATTGAAGCAGAACAGGGTTCAATAGGGGTGTTTACAGCCTGGGTAATGGGAACAATCCTATTACACCTTGCTGCATTGACTGGGGATCTAAATTGCCATCGTACTGCTGCCTTCAGGTTTGCAATAGATGATACCTCTGTAATTCCAGCAAACCGTTCTTGTTATTGGGGTCTTATTAGCCCTTGTGCAGTCCAGTTACAGTTGCAAGAAAACGTATGTGAACCCTTTGGAATGATATGGATTTCTGCACAAATTGGTCAAAAAATTAAATAACTGGTTGAACCTCCTTTGGCAGAAATAACTTCAACCCAATGTTTCCTGTAGTTGCAGATCAGACTTACACAACGGTCAGGAGAAATTCTTGACCATTCCCCTTAACAGAACTGTTTCAGTTTAGCAATATTCTTGGGATGTCTGGTGTGAATCTCTTTCTTGAGGTCATGCCACAGCATATCAATCGGGTTGAGGTCAAGACTATGACTGGGCCACTCCAGAAGGCGTATTTTCTTCTGTTTAAGACATTCTGTTGTTGATTTACTTCTATGCTTTGGGTCGTTGTCCTGTTGCAACACCCATAGCAATCCGTCCAGGCCCTGACGCAGAAAAGCAGCCCCAAACCATGATGCCCCCACCACCATACTTCACAGTTGGGATGAGGTTTTGATGTTGGTGTACTGTGCCTCTTTTTCTCCACACATAGTGTTATGTGTTTCTTCCAAACTCAACTTTTGGTTTCATCTGTCCACAGAATATTTTTCCAGTACTGCTGTGGAACATCCAGGTGCTCTTGTGCAAACTGTAAACATACAGCAATGTTTTTTTTGGACAGCAGTGGCTTCCTCTGTGGTATCCTCTCATGAAATCCATTCTTGTTTAGTGTTTTACGTATCGTAGATTCGATAACAGGGATGTTAGCATATGCCAGAGACTTTTGTAAGTCTTAAGCTGACACTCTAGGATTCTTCTTCACCTCATTGAGCAGTCTGCGCTGTTCTCTTGCAGTCATCTTTACAGGACAGCCATTCCTAGGGAGAGTAGCAGCAGTGCTGAACTTTCTCCATTTATAGACAATTTCTCTTACCGTGGACTGATGAACAGCAAGGCTTTTGGAGATACTTTTATAACCCTTTCCAGCTTTATGCAAGTCAACAATTCTTAATCGTAGGTCTTCTGAGAGCTCTTTTGTGCGAGGCATCATTCACATCAGACAATGCTTCTTGTGAAAAGCAAACCCAGAACTGGTGTGTGTTTTTTATAGGGCAGGGCAGCTGTAGCCAAAACCTCCAATCTCATGTCATTGATTGGACTCCAGTTGGCTAACACCTCACTTCAATTAGCTCTTGGAGATGTCATTTGTCTAGGGGTTCACATATTTTTTCACCTGCACTGTGAATGTTTACATGATGTGTTCAATAAAAACATGGTAACATTTCATTATTTGTGTGTTATTAGTGTGACACATGTAGCAGTGTAGTTGTGGCCTATATGTCGTGCGACACATGTCGCCTAAAGCTGACCTACAGCAGTGAAGAAAAATGGCAGGGTTGTTATGGAAACCTGAAGTAAAACTGTGTGTATGTGGAGACTAAGGGCCTGTGAGCTTCTATTGGCTGATAAGGGACATGTGACTGTATGTATGGCAGTTGGGATATGAAGAGAAAGACTTGCAGGCTTGTATTGGCTAATGCAGGTCATTTTCTGGGAATATCTCAGTAACGGTATGTCCTAGAGAGCTGTGACCCCCACAAGGTTTATTTTCAGGTAGCAAGGGATGTGTATACCAAGTTTCGTTGAAATCGATGGTTGCCTTTTTAAGGGACGGTGGAACATACACACATATATACGTCCTTCTTTAAATATATAGACTAGCAGAAGGACCCGCCGTTGCACAGGTATATTTAATCTATTTCACTTAATGTTTGTGTGTGTCGTTAAAAGATATCGACAGTATCCCCCATAGCAGTGAACTCCACAGACCCCCCACAGTGCCCAGCCTTCTTAAAATGGGACCTCCACAGCAGCCTATCCCCTTAACTTGGACCTTCACAGCAGCCCGCCCATTTAACAGTGAGTTTCACAGCACCCCACTCCCTTGACAGTGACCTCCTCAGGGGCCCGGCTGCTTAACAGTGACCTCTACAGCACCCTGCCCCTTAATACTGAACTCCATAGGGGACAGTCCCCTTATCTGTGTCCTCCACTGTTCCCTGCCCCCTTAACAGAGACCTCCACAGTACACGTCCCTTTAACTGTGACCTCCACAGTACCCCGCTCCCTTAACAATGACCTCACAGTACCCTGCTGACTTAACAGTGACCTCCACAGAAGCTGCTCCTTAAATAGTGGCCCCTGCACCCTTAACAGTATCCTCCACAGCGCACTGCCCCTTTTAATAGTGGCTCCTGCCAACTTAACAATGTCCTCCACAATGCCAGTCTCATTTAACAGTGACCTCCACAGTGCCTGCCCCTTTAACATTGACCTCCACAGTGCCCGTCCCTTTAACAGTGAACTCCACAGTGGCCTGCCCCTTAACAGTGACCTCCACAGCAGCCTGCCCCTTAACAGTGCCCGCCCTTTAAACAGTGACCTCCACAGTGCCCGCCCCTTTAAAAGTGACCTCCACAGTGCCCGCCCCTTTAAAAGTGACCTCCACAGTGCCCGCCCCTTTAACAGTGACCTCCACAGCAGCTGCCCCTCTAATAGTGGCCTCTGCCCTCTTAACAGTGACCTCCACAGTTCTCTGCCCCTTTAAGGCTAGGGCTACATGATGGCATGTGTCGTGCGAAATTTTTATAATGATAGGCTATGGTGTCGCACAGCAACATACTGCGACACGACAGAAAAAATCACGACGTCAGAAAAAATCCATCCAAGATGGATGCATGTAGCAGTGTAGTAGTGCCCTATGTGTAGTGCAGCCCTAGCCTATAGCTGACCTACAGCAGTGAAGAAAAATGGCCGGGTTGTTATGGAAACCTGGAGTAAAACTGTGTGTATGTGGAGACTAAGAGCCTGTGAGCTTCTATTGGCTGATAAGGGACATTTGACCGTGTGTATGGCAGTTGGGATATGAAGAGAAAGACTGGCAGGCTTGTATTGGCTAATGCAGGTCATTTTCTGGGAATATCTCAGTAACGGTATGTCCTAGAGAGCTGTGACCCCCACAAGATTTATTTCCAGGTAGCAAGGGATGTGTATGCCAAGTTTCGTTAAAATCGATGGTTGCGTTTTTGAGTGATCATGGAACATACATATGCCCTTCTTTATATATAGCTAGATAGATTAGGAAAGTTATGTATCTTTTCCACTTCCTCTTGATTGGCCAATGATTATCTCCAAAGCTTCCCTCTCTTCATTAGTGCTGACCATTTCATTAAAATCCTTCTTCTCATGTACCTTTTTTAAAACCAACCTTCTAGCGAATAGGTGTAGATCTTTTGTCACTGTAAATAAATTCATATGATTCGTTGGAGAGAAACTCAGACCTTTTAGCAACACTATTTTTTGTGCGTCTGTCAAAACGTGATCTGAAAGATTTATTACGCTCTTGTTTTCTCACTTTTTTCCCCCACATGGGTCTATTATCCACTTTTCTCTTCCCTTTGAATCTTCTTCTATTTTCCATTCCAATTTATCATTATGCCAACTCTGATAATTTATATGATCTTCTCCATTTACAGTGGCCTCTCCTATACTCGATGTTATTGAGGTCATGGATGATGTTCTAGATATCTGACCTCCATCCGGCAATTTGTGTTACCATCTATATACTTTATGTTGACCGTAGTCAGCAACGTCTCTCTCATATTTTTTGCCCTTTTGTGCACTTATGTCTTTCTCCCATTTGGAGAAATCCTCCTGAAGATTTGTCTCAAATTGCTGTATTGTCTGCTTATTACACTCTTTTATTAGATCATTTTGTAATTTTCCGATGTCTGCTTCCAACAGCATCATTTTTTTGTTATAGGACTCTATAATAATCTCCATTAAACTCAACGAGTAGGCTGTCACCATTTCCTCCCATTTGATTTTCAAACTCTCATCCTCTAATTCAAAATTGGGGAAAAGCTGTATTCGCGAGGCACTATTTTCGTAATCTTATAATTTTGGAGGATGCTTTATTTCACCAAAAAAATATCTTTTTATGACAGGCTTCCCTCTGATTTCGCATTATTTCCTTCTGATTCTGTGAACTACTATTAAAAACATGATTTATGCCCTTATGAAATAGTTGGTCACATTGTGTCTGCCAGGATCGTTCTCTGGCTTTCAAATCCATATTAACCCCTTCCTGACACATGACGTAATAGTACATCATGGCAGCAGATGACTTGCCACATTTTGACGTACTATTAAGTCATGTGATCGGGCGGGTACCAGAGTAGTGGGCTCCCTCATAGCCGTACCCCTCCTGTATCCGCCGTCATTGCTGTAAAAGCCAATGCCAGCTGATTAACTCCTATGCCGCAGTCAGTCTATGCACACGTAGTATACACATACCTTTTTAAGAATTAAACGTCGACGTCACTTCGCAAATACGCACATGACATATATACACAACAGGATCCCTTTATTAACACCCTTACCTTATCCTATGTCACCTCCTGACGAAGCTCATGCGAAACACGCATAGAGGAGCCCGGACATCCCGCTGGCGTGCATCGTGCAGTCTCACAGCAGGCATGTTGTATTGTGCTACAGTGTTAATTAATTGAGTAACTACCAATGTTGATTACTAGCCCTGTGAATAGCATATTATATGGATAATGTTATATCTCTATACTCGTGTGATGTTATATAATTAGATGTTACTAGTACTTAGCTTAGCAAGCATTTAGATGTAGCAGATTCAGGCCACTAAAAACACATATTGTTCACATATATGCTTCATAAATAGTTATTTGCTAGATGTCCAAGGGAAGGAATTTTGATTTACCCTAATCATATTAATTGTATTTGGTATTTTTAACTGTTCTTTTACCTGTTCTTAATAAAATAATTTTGGGGGGAACATTAAGGCTATGGATTGCTTTTGGTGTTTAAAGTAGCGGTTCTCAGTCATAACATGTTAAAGATTGGGAATAGCGATTGGTTTGATTTCTTGGACATTTTGCGGATAACTACTTCATCTCTCTAGTTTTAATGTCATAGGGTTGCTTCCTTTGCCTTTTTTTTAACCCGCTACTTGGCATGTTTTCAGCGCCTTGCTTGTCCATGTAGTACTGATGCTGTTCAGAAGCAGTAACTGATTTTTTTGCTTCATTTATATGGGTTTACTATGGAAACATTGGGGGGGGGAGCATAACTTTTGAAGTCGGTTTGGAGTATTATGCGCCAAATTTATTAAATGTCACATACGGTTTGATAAATGTGATGCATCTTTAAACTGTAAACTTTTGTCTAGAAAAGGTGTTCCAGTTTTTTTTTTGTCACCCTCCCTAACTGGAGTGAGTTTGTGACTTTATTTTTGCAGCTTAAAAAATAAATAAAGTCTAGTGATGTTGGTTCTCAGCAACCACTTACTTTTAACTTATAAATGACAGACCACTGTGTAACGGACCGTTTCAGCAGACAAGGGGTTAAAATCCGTTTAGGCGATATGCCCCTTTCCGAGAGACAGGCACAGCTACTGCAGAACACCAACCTCCCGAACTGGATACAAAATAGCACTCCAAACTGGAACCTCACAACTAGCTGTCAGCAGACGAACAGGAAAAGGATCCAATCAGCTTACACTCCTGGCAATCAGTCTCTAACAGCATACAGGGAATCCCCCCAATAACGAGACAAGGCTCCGTCTTGAGGGTCAGCAGTGCTCTGACTGTACTTCAAGTACAGCCTCTTTTATTGATACAAACCAAACATAGTACTGCCCACAGGGTTTTGAAATCCAACCAATCAGTAATTCACAACACACACAATGTAAATACAGCAACCAATCGTTCCCGCCCCCTAGAGGACCAGAAGGGAGACTGCGACACAGAACAGATACAACATATCCCCACAATGCATCATGGTTTCCTCCTCTCTGTCCCGGAGACGACCGAAGACAATCCAATTATCTCTCAGGACAAAAGGGAGATCACCAATACACATGTGGAGACAACAGGGCAGACATCACCATGTAAACACACAATGGGACAATAGAACCACATCCAGCATATTCCTCCCAAGCTGACAAGTTACACTTATTATAAGTTGTTATAACTTTGTGAGGTTACATTGTCCATACATATAACTTACATCAATTTAAACAGTATAACTTGGGGGACAAACCTATCCAAAATTCCCTGGAATAGGTTCAGGGGTTTAAAAGTTACTATGGGCCATAATCCTGAGGCAAGAGGCTAGCAACAAGCCCCCTCCAAAACACCGTGGCGAGGTTGGTTTCGTCACACACTGAAATCAACTCACCGGTCTCTACTTTATGCTGCCGTTAGTGTGGACAGTATAAAGTTGATGACTGGTTCCCTTTAAGCAATAAATGAAGAATACCAGCAGCACTACCATTTGTTTTTGGATTTTGTGATCGGATCCAGTAAGTGGCAGTGCAGGCCTTAGCCTGGAGGCTCCAGTACATAGTTGGAATAATAAAAAAAAAAGCCAGCACTGAATAAACCAGGAAGTAAGACACAAAGTCAAAAGCATTTAGTTTGATGGATAATTCACCACTAAAGGACGGCATGGAGTGCTGCAGTTTTCTTTATTCCAAATTATCCATTAAAGGGATCATCCCATGAAATTAGTAAAACATGCAAATCAGACCTCATATTGTACATGAGATTCTCATTCTAGCAAAGCCAGAACCAGCCCTGTACCTCACATGGATCCAGAGATCTTCCTATTTGTTGCTCTGATAGATTTATATCAAGCTGACAGCTCAAGGGGAGTGTCCTTTCTGCTGCAGCTCAGGGGGCGTGTCCATTCTGTTGGAGCTCTCTTCCTATCACAGCTCAGGAGGCAGTTGAAGGAAGAAAGCATGTGCGGCCCTCTCAGTGAGCCGGACAAAGAAATAAGAAAAACAACAAACAGTTAGTTATTGACTAACTCAGTGGCTATGCTAAAAAAAAATATTACATACAATTACAAAAGTATTTAGATCCAGGTGGTGGTTTAAAAACTGTAAAATATCTTTCATGGGACAATCCCTTTAAGTAACTAGAAAGCAGTGTAGAAAGGCACAAGGGACCATCATAGATGGAAGATATGTGTCACCGAGGTTCCTGGCCTCGGTGAAGTAGGAGCCAGTAGTGTAAATGTCCGCAGCAGTTGCTGATGGACACTTTGATAGTTAGCATAGCTGTGAAAAGCTAATCCGGGCCGGCTCTTACTGGGAGCAGCCAAAGTGCAGGGAGGGTTGGCTGTTCCCCATGGTCCAGGCCGGGTTTTGACGGGCTTACAAAAAGTCAGCCAGCAGGATCAGTGGTGTGATTACCTGGCTGATGGTGGAGCTCTGTGTAGCTGTGTGTTTTGGAGCCGAGTGAAAACCAGTGGGTCTCTGCCGAGAGACAAAGGACAAAGCAAGGTTCCCATCCACTCCGTGGGGAGTACAGTACTGTGCCCTAAAACTTTCTATGTGATTTTTCAGATTCAAGATGGAACTGTTTTTCTTTAAGTGTCAGCTGAAGTAAGCTGATCACTACCGCCTGTTGAATTGTGGTGTGCCAACAATAAAAGACATTTATTACTTTGATTTCCACCACTAAAAGGCTACTGTGTATTTATCTGAAGGCTACCATTTGGGAAATCCCTACAATTGGTGTCGGATGCGGGCACACCCAGGATTGCTTGAAGCATTTTTTTTTTCCTCTGGTTGGACTCTTAAAGGGCCAGTAGCCTAAATTACTGAATGGACTTTTTTTTGTTGAAAGGAAGTTTTTCAATTGATGTCCTGGGTTAAAGCAGCAGCGGAGCTTCAACAAGAGTCAATGAAAATGGAGGATCTTATCAAGCAGATGGTGCAGAGCAATCTACAGCAGCAACAGGCATTGGAGCAACAACGGCAGGCTAATGCCCATCAGCAGGAGACGAACCGCCTACTGGCGGAGCAAATTGCAACCCTAAGAGAGAGGGTGGCCGCACAACCAGCGGGGTATGTGGCTGAACAGAATGTGGGCGGAATAAAAAACGTGCAATCTGCCTTACAAAAAATGACCGCAGAGGATGACAGTAGAAGCCTTCCTCACCGTCTTTGAGCGGGTCGCTGAGCGGGAGAGACTACCAGCTGAGCAATGGGCCGAGGTGCTGGCCCCCTTCCTCTCAGGCGAACCCCAGAAGGCGTATTATGACTTATCATTGCAGGATGCACGGGAATACTCCCGACTGAAGGCAGAAATATTGGCACGTCTGGGGGTAACCATCACCGTCCGAGCTCAGAGGGTGCACCAGTGGGGGTTTCAGAGAGGCAAGCCTCCCAGGTCCCAAATGTTTGATCTACTGCACCTCGTCCAAAAATGGCTACAGCCAGATGTCTGTTCCCCAGCCAAAATGGTGGAGCGGGTCGTAATGGACCGATTCCTGCATGCTCTCTCTAAGCCGGTATAGTGCTGGGTTGCACAAGGAAATCCACAGACTGCAGATGAATTAATAGGTTTGGTAGAGAGGTACTATGCCGTAGAGCCAACCATAGCTGCCTCAGGATCCTTGAACTTCCCCTACTAGAAGGCACGGGTTGACACTGAAGTGCAGAAAAAGGGACTAAAACCCCCCCGGGGTGGACGTTATGAGGCCAAGAGTCTATCAGAACCAACGCCACGACCGTCCTTAAGAGAGGTCATCTGCTGGAGGTGCCATGGCCTGGGACATATGGCAGCCCAATGTCCCATCAGCCCAGAACAAATGGACTGTTCTGTGGGGAGACGAACCTCACTGTTTGCGTGTAGTGCGGTTCCTAATGTTGAGGGAGGACTCCCTTTTTGTACAATTAATGTGAATGACAACCCCACAAAGGGACTTCTGGACTCGGGGAGCCTGGTCACGCTCCTAACAGCCAGTATTCCTCATAAGTTGGTTCCTGGGAAGACCTTGGGAGTCACCTGCATTCATGGTGATACCAAGGTCTACCCAATAGCCCAGGTGACCTTAAAAACAGAAGTGTACGGTATACCACCAGGTAGGGGTAGTGCAGGGATTGATGCATGAGATGATCGTTGGCCGAGACTGTCCTGTGTTCTGGGACCTGTGGGCCAAGGCAGTACCGCAGCAACACCCTGGTGCTGCAGACAGCCCCGTGCTCCTTGACCCTGAGATGGTCCCTGACTTTCCGTTCTCGGCCATGGTAGGTGAGAATGAGGAAGATTCTGCCCTTGAGGAGACGGTCCCCGACTTAGAGGTGTCTCGGGGAAACTTTGGGACTGCTCAGTTCCGAGATGAGACTCTAAAAGGGGCCTTAAACAATGTGGGGGTAGTAAATGGGGCACCTCAAGAGCCAGGGGCAGACGAAAGGTACCCTCACTTTGCAATGAATGAAAACTTGTTGTACCGGGTGACTAAAATCCGGGAAGAATTAGTTGAACAGCTCGTGGTTCCTAAAGCATACCGACGCATGGTAATGGACCTGGCACATAACCATGTATTAGGGGGACACTTAGGGGCTGAGAAAACGCTTGAAAGGGTTTTGCAGAGGTTTTATTGGCCCGGGTGTTACAGAGAAATTAAGGATTACTGCCAATCCTGCCCTACGTGCCAAGTAACCTCTCCAGTCGCAAACTTCCGCAGCCCTCTAATACCATTACCAATTATCGAGATACCATTCGAGAGAATTGCGATGGATTTAGTCGGGCCTTTGGTAAAATCCACAAGGGGGCACCAATATATATTAGTGGTAATGGATTATGCTACCCGATACCCTGAGGCGGTGCCCTTGAGGAAAGCTACCTCTAAAGTTATAGCCAGAGAACTGTTTCAGATTTTCTCCAGAACAGGGCTGCCCAAGGAGATCCTGACTGACCAGGGGACACCGTTCATGTCCAGGGTCATGCAGGATCTCTGTAAAGTATTAAAAATTAACCAGTTGCGTACCTCAGTGTACCACCCACAGACAGATGGCCTGGTGGAACGCTTCAATAAAACTTTGAAGGTCATGTTGAAAAAAGTGGTTGAGAAAGATGGCAGAGATTGGGATTACCTGTTGCCTTATCTACTGTTCTCAATCAGAGAGGTACCCCAAGTGTCAACAGGTTTCTCTCCTTTTGAGTTGTTGTATGGAAGGCATCCACGAGGCCTGTTAGATATCGCTAAGGAGACCTGGGAGAGTGAGGTCACTCCTTACAAAAGTGTCATTGAACATGTGACTACATTGCAGGAGCGAATAGCTCAAATGACACCTATTGTGAAAGAGCATATGCGCAAGCGAATGTATACAACAGGACCGCCCGTTTTAGACAGTTCAGTCCTGGGGACCGTGTTTTAGTCTTAGTCCCCACAGTGGAGAGCAAGTTCCTGGCCAAGTGGCAAGGGCCCTATGAGATAACTGAGAGGGTGGGCGAAGTTAATTACTGGGTATATGAGCCAGGTAGGAGAAAGCCCTATCAAATCTACCACATCAACTTGTTAAAACCATGGAAGGATAGGGACCCTCCTGAGAGCCCATGTCTGTTGACCCAACCAGACGCCACCATAGACAATGTAAAAATTGCCGAAACCCTGTCCCCTTCCCAAAAATACCAATGTCGGCTCCTGTTACAGCAGAATAGGGACTTGTTTACAGAAACCCCTGGCTTAACCAAGGTCGTGGAACATGAAATTCTAACGGAACCTCAGGCGCGAGTAAATTTAAAACCGTACAGGATACCTGAGGCCCGAAGGGAGATAGTTTCCAAAGAGGTCCAGAGAATGTTAAAACTGGGGGTAATTGAGGAATCCAAAAGTGGGTGGTCTAGTCCCATAGTGCTAGTCCCGAAGCCCAATGGAGAGTGGCGATTTTGTAATGACTACCGAAAATTAAACGAGGTGTCCAAAGTAGATGCTTATCCCATGCCCCGGGTGGATGAGCTCATTGAAGGACTAGGGCCAGCTCGATACATAACGACCCTGGATCTTACAAAGGGATACTGGCAAATTCCGTTGTCTAGAGAAGCTAGGGAAAAAACAGCGTTTGCTACACCGGAAGGGTCCTTCCAGTACGTTAGGATGCCGTTTGGGTTGCAAGGGGCCCCTGCCACCTTCCAGAGAGCTATGGACCAAATCTTACGCCCACATCGGGAATATACGGCCGCTTACTTGGATGATATAGTGATCTTCAGTCAAGATTGGGAGAGTCACCTCAGTAAAGTTCAGAGCATCCTAGATGCACTACGAAAGGCCGGGTTCACTATAAATCCAAGTAAGTGTGCCATGGGGTTGGAAGAGGCTCGATACTTGGGATATATCGTAGGAAGAGGTATAATAAAACCCCAAGTAACTAAAGTGGAAGCTATCCAAAAATGGCCCCGCCCACTTACCAAGAAACAGGTCAAAGCCTTTCTCGGTATTGTGGGATACTACAGAAGATTTGTTCCTAAGTTTGCAGAAATAGCAGTACCCCTGACCGACCTTACAAAAGGGGGGAAGTCTGCTGTGATCAAGTGGTCCCAGGAGGCTGAAGAGGCCTTCCAAAAACTTAAGTCAGCCCTCTGTAGACAGCCCATCTTGGTAGCCCCTGACTTCTCCCGGGACTTTATTGTTCAGACAGATGCATCAGAAGTAGGCATAGGGGCAGTAATGTCTCAAGTCATAAATGAGGAGGAACATCCCGTGTGTTACCTCAGCAGAAAACTGTCCCCGGCAGAGCGGAATTACTCTATAATTGAAAGGGAATGCTTAGCCATTAAGTGGGCCCTTGATTGTCTCCGATACTATCTCCTGGGACGGAGATTTACACTGGTCTCGGATCATGCCCCTCTGCAATGGTTAAGAGAGAAAAAGGGTAAGAATGCCCGTGTCACCCGTTGGTTTCTAGCTCTACAGGACTTTAGGTTTTCGGTAGAGCATAGGCCGGGAAGGCTACAAGGAAATGCGGATGCCCTATCCAGAGTACACTGCATGTTTGCTGGAGTTGCCCAGACCCCCGGCTTTGGGCAGAGGGGGGGGGATATGTAGAAAGGCACAAGGGACCATCATAGATGGAAGATATGTGTCACCGAGGTTCCTGGCCTCGGTGAAGTAGGAGCCAGTAGTGTAAATGTCCGCAGCAGTTGCTGATGGACACTTTGATAGTTAGCATAGCTGTGAAAAGCTAATCCGGGCCGGCTCTTACTGGGAGCAGCCAAAGTGCAGGGAGGGTTGGCTGTTCCCCATGGTCCAGGCCGGGTTTTGACGGGCTTACAAAAAGTCAGCCAGCAGGATCAGTGGTGTGATTACCTGGCTGATGGTGGAGCTCTGTGTAGCTGTGTGTTTTGGAGCCGAGTGAAAACCAGTGGGTCTCTGCCGAGAGACAAAGGACAAAGCAAGGTTCCCATCCACTCCGTGGGGAGTACGGTACTGTGCCCTAAAACTTTCTATGTGATTTTTCAGATTCAAGATTGAACTGTCTTTCTTTAAGTGTCAGCTGAAGTAAGCTGATCACTACCGCCTGTTGAATTGTGGTGTGCCAACAATAAAAGACATTTATTACTTTGATTTCCACCACTAAAAGGCTACTGTGTATTTATCTGAAGGCTACCATTTGGGAAATCCCTACAGCAGGTAAAAGCTCATACAGGCAAAAAAAAAGGTTCAGCTCACCTATTACTATAGTCCAATAGATGTGTCATGTGGCACTGCAGATAGTCTTAAATAACGATTTCAGCATCCAGAGATGGAAGAATAAAATCACTTCATTTTATTCAGCAGTTGTAAAATCCACGATAAATGCCAGACAAGCATCCTTTTTACACATTTCAGGTGTTACATGACTCTTAGTAATAATATACATAGGACAAATGGTTTCAAAATGCATCTTAAACCAATTATATTCAAAAGATTAGATCATGTTAAAAAAAAAAAAATCTCATAATAATATACGCTGATGATTCTTGTATGTTCTTTTTGTATAGTTATATGATGTCTTTGTGTGTTAGTCATGTGTTGCTAATTGTCACATGCATTTTGATCACATGATCTAATTTTTGAATGCTATTTGTATGCACTTGTTCAAACACCTACATATGCTATAGCTATGAGGTCTAAAGTGCGTAAAGTCGTGTTAGGCTACTTTCACACTTGCGCTTGATCGGATCCGTTCTGAACGGATCCGATCATATTAATGCAGATGGAGGCTCCGTTCAGTACGGATCCGTCTGCATTAATAACTTAGAAAAATTTCTAAGTTCGCAAGTAGCCTGAGCGGATCCGTTCAGACTTTCAATGTAAAGTCAATGGGGGACGGATCCGCTTGAGGATTGAGCCATATGGGCTCATCTTCAAGCGGATCCGTTCCCATTGACTTACATTGTAGGTCTGAACGGATCCGCTCGCCTCCGCACGGCCAGGCGGACAGCTGAACGCTGCAAGCAGCGTTTAGCTGTCCGCCTGTCCGTGCGGAGGCGAGCAGAGCGGAGGCTGAACGCCGCCAGACTGATGCAGTCTGAGCGGATCCGCTCCATTCAGACTGCATCAGGGCTGGACGGAGGCGTTCGGGTCCGCTCGTGAGCTCCTTCAAACGGAGCTCACGAGCGGACCGACGAGCGCAAGTGTGAAAGGAGCCTTAGCCTTTTGCTTTATCGTAGATATTATGATTACTCTAAATAATAGTCTAAGTATACACTGCCTAAATCTTAGACAGTATTAGTAAATCTGCACCATTATATATTTGCTCTTTTTTGTATAATTTCTTGTTTTCCTTCCCAGGGGGCTACCATATTGGAGACACATACTTCCTTCCTGTATTATCTGTACAAAGAGTGCAGAAGGGTTTGTGTGTTCTATGGCAGCCAAAATGAATTGCAGTCAAAAGACATATACATTTTTCCAGGAGGTTATGGGGTACAACCCTCTCCCACAGAGTATAGAGTGTGTATATCTAATGTTGCTATTTAAACTTACCTAGGCATTGTTCAGGGCAATGGGATACTCTGTCCCAGTCTATACTGCAAAGCTATCAAGTTATCCACCGAAAACAGTATGTGTCAGCTAGTGTGAGTGCTCTAATAGCCAGTGAAAATTAGAATATTTCAACATTTTTTTCCTCTGACCTAAACCTATGGCTGTCATATGCCTCTGGCAGCATTTATCTCCCAGCAGAGCAAATAACATACCATGTTACAATCTAACATGCCTGAGTGATGTTGGCCATGATGGCTGCCATTGGAAGACAGTTGAAAGACCTCTATGCTCATTAATCTTTCTTCTACACATCACACCACCTGAAGTCTCGTGGGGTGGGGGGAGAGGCAAGCGGAAATGCATTAGAAACTGAAGCAAATGCCTATAAGCTGTAAGTACAGGGCATCTCCGGCAATAAAAACATCCAGATCCATTCAAAAGCATGACTATACAAAAGTACTATTTCCAAAAACATAAAAAGTAAATTGGATTAATTCAGAAAAAGATAACCTCACAATGTTATAGCTATAGTTATACCTAAAATATGAGAGGAGTACTGTGCCGGAATGGAATATGTACGTTTCATATACTTATCAATCATTTATGAGAAGGTAGAGTTTATTCAGTTTAGTAAACATCATGAACATTACACATAGAGATTGTTGCTGAGGAAATGTGAGGAAAGTCCCAGTTTCCTGTGTGCACATTATGAAATCCTCGCCCCTGTCCTGTGATATTTCAAAATCACTTGCTCCAACATGTACACTGAATTCTCACAGCAAAGAGCCTCCACTGAACAGAAATACCACGCATGCTGTCATTCAAAACGCCACCTGTCAGATACAGGATATTAACAAATGTCATTATAAGTAGGGATGAGCAAATCGACTTCGGATGAAACATCCAAAGTCAATTCGCATAAAAAGTCGTACTAATACTGTACTGAGCAGGAGATCCGTACAGTATTAGAATGTATTGGCTCCGATGAGCCAAAGTTATTTCTTCGCGAAGTCTCAATAACTTCATAAATTAATTTGTACTGTAAAAAACAATTTCTCGAACTCTGGTTCGGTTCCAAGTGGTACTGCGAAACCGAACCAGAGTTCGGGAAATGTTTTTTTTTTATAGTACAAGTTAATTTATATTACCTGAAGTCTCGCGAGACTTCGCAAAGCAATAACTTCAGCTCATCGGAGCCAATACATTCTAATACTGTACGGATCTCCTGCTCTCTACAGTATTGGTACGGAGTTTTATGCGTATCGACTCGATTCGCTCATCCCTAATTATAAAGCCTCACGCAAAACAAGCATACCTGCCGTGTGCATTCCGCTTTTTGCGGAGTGGAAGGTATGGCCCTGAACAGACCCGTCCTATCCTTGTCTGTGATACAGACAAGAATAGGAAAAGTTCTATTTTTTTTAATTTTTGGTTGCATTTAAGTGAATGGCTCCGCATCCGATCCGCAAAAAATGCGGCTCAGATGTGGACCCATACAAACTTCATGTGCATGAAGCCTAAAGCCCCTTTCACACGGGTGAGAATTCCAAGCGGGTGCAATGCGTGAGGTGAACGCATTGCACCCGCATTGAATCCGGACCCATTCATTTCAATGAGGCTGTGCAGATGAGCAGTGATTTTCACGCCATCACTTGTGCATTGCATGAAAATCGCAGCATGTTCTATATTCAGGTTTTTTTTCACGCAACGCAAGCCCCATAGAAATGAATGGAGATGCAGATGTGGTGCGATTTTTCACGCATGGTTGCTAGGAGATGATAGGGATGAGCAACCCTGGACCCCATTAAAGTCTATTCACTGTATTATTTTCCCTTATAACATTGTTATAAGGGAAAATAATAGCTTTCTTAATACAGAATGCTTAGTAAAAATTAACTCACCTCATCCACTTCTTTCAGGACCTGCAAAAGGACCTTTGATGACGTAATCGCGCTCACTACATGGTGACATCAGCGCAGGTCCTGCTGAATGAAGATAGAAGATCCTTCTATCTTCATTCAGCAGGACCTGCGCTGACGTCACCACGTGTTGAGCGCGATTATGTCTTTAAAGGTCCTTTTGCAGGTCCTGAAAGAAGAAGAAAGAAGATGATGCCGGCTGTGCGATCAAGTGGATGAGGTGAGTTAATTTTTTTAACCCCTCAAGGAACATTTTACTAAGCATTCTGTAGTAAGAATGCTATTTTTCCCCCCTATAACAATGTTATAAGGGAAAATAATAAAGTCTACACAATACGGAACCCAAACCCGAACTTCTGTGAAGAAGTTCGGGTCTGGGTACCACATTCAGTTTTTTATCACTCGCATGGAAAATGCATTGCACTCGCGCAGAAAAAATTGAACGCAATCGCAGTCAAAACTGACTGAAATTGCGTGCTCACTCGAGTGAGTTTTACGCAATGCACCCGGAGAAAATCCGGGACGCCTGTGTAAAGAGGCCTAAATGTGTGTGAGAACTGTAGCTCTTGTTGCATAGGAACACTCCAGGCAACATTAAGGCCTCATGCACACGACAGTGTTTTTTCACTGTCAGTGATTTTGGCTTCAGTGGTCCGTGTCCGATTTTGCTTCAGTTGTGTTTCCTTGTGTCTTCCTTTTTTTTTTGTCTGACAGGGGAAAAAAAAGGAAGGTTAATGAAAAGTGTAATTTTATTGCACCAAGGTCTTGTAGAAAAAAACACACCACACACACCAGTTGTGCATCCGTTTTTTTTGACCGACCCTCTGACTTGAATGGGTCCGTCCTCAGTTTTCCACTGACAAGAATTGGACAGGTTATATTTTTTTTACGGACTGGAATCACGGATCACGGACGCGGAGAAAAAACGGAGGACTATCTGTTTTTTTTTCACCGCTCCATAGGAATGAATGGGACCTCCGCTAAACTGTGAAAAATTACGGAACGGACGCGGATGCACACAACGGTCGTGTGCATCACTCCCACAGACCCTGCATACTGTGCAGAAGTTTGGAGCAGAATGTTCCTTTCTTTACATACACAGGATGATGGTTGCTATACCAACTAAAATAACTCCGATTTTGTTGTCAGTTTAACCCATACATGCAATGTCAATAATGACTATGGCTTCAAAGTGATGCAAACAAAGGGAGGGGGCCTCCATGACTCAGATAAAGTGATTTCGTAGGCTGTGGTTAAGAGCTGGAGAACTAAAGGCTGTATTAGGGTACTTTCACACTAGCGTTATTCTTTTCCGGCATTGAGTTTCGTCCTAGGGTCTCAATACCGGAAAAGAACTGATAAGTTTTATTCTAATGCATTCTGAATGGAGAGCAATCCTTCAGGATGCATAAAGATGTTTTCAGTTCAGTCTTTTTGCCTTTTCAGGATGGAGATAATACCGCAGCATGCTACGGTTTTATCTCCGTCCAAAATTCTGAAACACTACAGCATTTTTTCCTATTGAAATGCATTAATGCCGAGTGTTCCGGCAAAACAGATCCGGCATTGCGGTCTGCGCATGCTCAGACCACAAAAAATGTGAAAAAAAAAAATGCTGGATCCATTTTTTCTGGATGACACCGGAGATCCGACATTTCAATGCATTTGTCATACGGATCAGGATTCTGACAAATGCCATCAGTTTGCATACGTTTTGACAGATCCGGCAGGCAGTTCCGGCGACGGAACTGCCTGCCGGAATCCTCTGCCGCAAGTGTGAAAGTACCCTTACACATCCCGATTTAACAGGTGATTGTCAGGAAGGAAGCGTTCCTTCCCAGCAGTCGCCTGCTCAATAGCGTAGGAGACTGCTGCTATTTCATGCAGTGATCTCCTCCTCAGTATAGGGAGGAGCGATCGTTATGCCATTGCTTTTCCCTACACTGACTTATTGTTTGCTGGCAGCAGATCGTGATTTAGAAACTACCATCTGCCAACCTGTCAAAAGATTTGGACTGCCCAATCGGCAGCAGTATTACACTGCCAGATGATCACTAACGAGAGTTACTATGAACACTCGTTAGCGATCATCTGGCGAAAAATCAACAGGTGTAATACACCCTTAAGAAAGGCACTGAGTCTGTCATATGTGATGTCTATTAGTCCTCCAGGACTGTCATATATAGATGCCAAGACTTTTTTTTTTTTTTTTACTGACAGGCAAATGTGTTGAAATATTCTTTGGGCATACGTAACTACACAAAACTATAAGGCCTCTTTCACACTACAGTATGTTGCATTCAGTGTTTTGCGTTCCGTTTTTCACGGATCCGTTGTTCCGTTTTTTGCTTCCGTTGTGGTTCCGTTTCCGTTCCGTTGTTCCGTTCCGTTTTTCCGTATGGCAAATACAGTATACAGTAATTTCATATTAAAAATTGGGCTGGGCATAACATTTTCAATTGATGGTTCCGCAAAAAACGGAACGGAACGGAAGACATACGGATGCATTTCCGTATGTGTTCCGTTTTTTTTGCGGCCCCATTGACTTGAATGGAGCCACGGACTGTGATTCTCGGCCAATATAGGACATGTTCTATCTTTCAACGGAACGGAAAAACGGAAATACGGAAACGGAATGCATACGGAACACATTCAGTTTTTTTGCGGAACCATTGAAATGAATGGTTCCGTATACGGACCGTATACGGAACGCAAAAAACGGACCGTATACGGAACGCAAAATACTGTAGTGTGAAAGAGGCCTAAACCTACAAGTACTGACACCACTCCCAGACGTAATAAGTGTCATTTTTATTAAATATTCATACTTGAAACGTATTAAAAAGCAGTGACCAAACACACACAACACAGCACAGGCAGGAATGATAGACAATACTAGTAACTATTTACAATAGACAATGTATTCAAAATAGTTGCTGCTGGCGCCACATAGAGTTAACACCCTAAATAAAGTTCATATACAGTCCTGATCAAAAGTTTAAGACCACTTGAAAAATGGCAAAAAATCATATTTTACATTGTTGGATCTTAACAAGGTTCCAAGTAGAGCTTCAACATGCAACAAGAAGAAATGGGAGTGAGACAAAACATTTTTTGAGCATTCAATTAATTGAAAATAACGATTAAACTGAAACAGGCTGTTTTTCAGCTGATCAAAAGGCCAAATCTGTGCAAAGATGTGGATTCATTGTCATTCTCTGTCAGGTAGTCACACGTTGTGATGGCAAAGGCAAAAAAACTCTCCCTTTTTGAACGTGGTCGGGTTGTTGAACTGCATAAGCAGGGTCTCTCACAGCGCGCCATCGTTGCTGAGGTGGGACGCAGTAAGACAGTCATTTGGAATTTCTTAAATGATCCTGAGGGTTATGGAACAAAAAAGTCAAGTGGAAGACCCAAAAAAAATCCACCAGCACTGAGCTGGAGGATCCAATTGGCTGTCCGTCTAGACACTGGACGAACCTCGACCCAAATTAAAGCCCTTACTGGTGCTGACTGCAGCCCCATAACTATCAGACGGCATCTGAGACTGAAGGGCTTGAAAAACAAAAAAATGTCTCCTTGAACGCCACAGAACTGCTAGTTTGGACTTTGAAAGAGAGCACATGGGACATTCAAACATGGGACATTCAAAGGTGGAAGAAAGTTTTATTCTCTGATGATAAAAAATTTAACCTTGATGGTCCTGATGGTTTCCAACGTTACTGGCATGACAAGCAGATCCCACCTGAGATGTTTTCTACGCTCCACAGTGGAGGGTGCTCCATAATGGTCTGGGGTGCTTTTTCTTTCAGTGGAACATTGGAGCTTCAGGAAGTGCAGGGGTGTTAAACGGCCGCTGGCTATGTCTAAATGTTGCAGAGAGCATTCCTCATGACTGAGGGCCCTCGCCTGTGTGGTAACGATTGGGTTTTTCGACAGGACAACGCTACAGTACACAATGCCCGCAGGACAAGGGACTTCTTCCAGGAGAATAACATCACTCTTTTGGCCCATCCTGCGTGTTCCCCTGATCTAAATCCAATTGAGAACCTTTGGGGATGGATGGCAAGGAAAGTTTACAAAAATGGACAACAGTTCCAGACAGTAGATGGCCTTTGTGCGACCGTCTTCACCACTTGGAGAAATGTTCCCACTCACCTCATGGAAACGCTTGCATCAAGCATGCCGAAACGAATTTTAGAAGTGATAAAGAATACCGGCGAAGCTACTTATTACTGAGTTCATGTTTGGAAGTAGCATTCACTTGAATGGGGTCCGTGATCCACATGATGGTCCGCACCACAAAAAATATAATGCATGTGCTACTTTTTTGCGGTGCGGAGGCAGTAGCGTACATAGAGAAGTAAGGGCCCCCGCCCCGTAGCAAGGATCAAACCAGGCCCCCCACACAGGACAGGGGGCTTTCTGCCTAAACCCGCTTCAATGACCCCTGAGCCATTTTTTCCACTGCCTCATTTTCTAAAAGTTGTTTCTTTTAGAGGGTAGAGTCCTGACCAAGTTTTCCCCTCCAGCAGAAGAGGGGATGTTTCCAACTGGGCCCTATAGCAGTTGCACGGTCTGCGGAGGCACGGACAGAAACCCCACAGAAGCACCGCTGTTTGGGATTCACAATACGGTACGGTCGGGTAATGGCTGTGTGCATGAACCCTTACACACATAAACATAGTGCATGCAAGGTGATACAATGCTTAATGCAAACTTTATCCCCTATGAAGGAAATGAAACACACGTCAAGGTTTGTTGTGCTAGAGTAATGCTTGCATTAGGCAATGCATGACCTTCCTCCCTGTGTTATGTGGTGTATGTTTCGTCACACATTATTAACACTAAGCTTTGAACGATGTGAAAAAAAGGCTCTTTTTTTCGCCACCCAGAAAAACTCTAATAGTTAAATGGCAAGAGTTATGTACCCACAAAAAGGTGCTATTGAATAATAAAACATGTCATTCAAAATTATCTGCCCTCATATCTATCTAAAATGGAAAAATTGGGTCATTTATCAAACTAGGGTAAAGTAGAACCGGCATGGTGGCCCATAGCAACCAATCAGATTCCACCTTTAATTTTGGACAGATCCTTTGGAAAATGAAAGGAGGACTCTGGTTGCACGTGGTGATGATCTACCATAGGTTATGTGTGAACTATACAGTATATATATATATATATATAATCGCGTCTCCTAAGTTATATAAACATTTTCAACAGTCTTGATTCATGACAACGGTTTTCCAACTACCTCTACCAAAAGTTTACTTATTATTGCACTTGCGCTTTCTTCATATATACCCTGTTCCCAGACCAACATTATAGGGTTGGTTTTAATTTATCTTTGTCTTGCCAATCGTGTTTACATTTTGATGTCAATAAAATCAATTCTTTAACCTTTTCTGTACCCTGCCATATTTCACCTTAAGGGGCCACTCCCTACGCCAAAGGGGCTACTCCCTATGCCTGGAGAGAGAAAAGAAAGATTCAGTCATAAAAAGGGTGAAGCATTCTTTACAGTAAGGGGTGTGAATCTCTGGAATAGTCTGCCACAGGAGCTGGTCACAGCAAATACAGTAGATGGCTTCAAATAAAGTTTTGATGACTTTTTAAGTCAAAATAACATTGAGGTTTATGACAGTGTATAGAAATCATGTTCTACACACCCTTTCCCTTTGGCCCAACCCCTTTTTAAAAGGGAGTTGACATTGATACAGGGATTTGTTCCGTGGATCAATATAGCAGGATTACAGCCTGGACTTGATGGACTTTGGACTTTTGTCTTTTTCCAACATTAACTATGTATCTATGTAAGCATCAGGACGTTTTTTGGAAATTTGACATGTCACTTTATGTGGTAATATCTTTGGAACTGCTTTTACTTATCCAAGCCATTCTGAGATTGTTTTCTCGTGACACATTGTACTTCATTATAGTGGTAAATTTAAGTCAATAGATTTCATTTTTATTTATTAAAAAAAATCCCAAATTAAAAAAATTGGAAAACATAGCAAATTTTTATTTCTCTGCCTTTAAAACAGAAAATGATACTTCATAAAATAGTTATTACTTTACATTCCCCATATGTCTACTTCATGTTGGCATCATTTTGTAAATGCCATTTTATTTTTTTGGGATGTTAAAAGGCTTAAAATTTTAGAAGCAAGTCTTAAAATTTTTAAAGAAAATTTCCAAAACCCACTTATTTAAGGACCAGTTCAGTTATAAAGTCACTGTTGGGCTCACATAATAGAAACCACCCATAAATGGCCCCATTTTAGAAACTACACCCCTCAAAGTATGCAAAACTGATTTTACTAACTTTGTTAACCCTTTAGTTGTACCACAAGAATTAAAGGAAAAAGTAGATGAAATTTCAGAATTCAACTTTTTTGGCAGATTTTCCATTTTAATCCATTTTCTCCTGTAACACAGCAATAGTTAATAGCCAAACGTAAACTGCTGTACGGGCACACGGCACGGTGCAAAAGAGAAGGAGCGATATATGGTTTTTGGAGGGCAGATTTCACAGGGATAATTTTGTTGCCATATCACATTTGATATGGATTTGCACCTCTAGAGTAGAAACTCAAAAAAAGTGACCCCATTTTGGAAACTACTGAATAAGGTGATTTTATTGATATTTTGGGGGTACATATGATTTTTGATTGCTCTATATTACACTTTTTGTGAGGTAAGGTGACAAAAAATGTCCTGGCACCGTTTTTATTTTTTGCTTTTTATATTGTTCATCTGACAGGTTAAGTCATGTGCTATTTTTCTTTTTTTTCTTTCAAAAACATTTTTATTAGTTCACAAGACAAGCAAGCACATAGTCATAGCAGGTAAAGATTATACATCGCGTCTAGCGAACTTTTTTCAAATACAATAATGTTTTCCAGAAAAGCCATATCATAGCCTTACAGTAATTTATAACATAAACATAGCTGTCTCCATGGGATACACCATCATCACAAGTCCCAGTTTTAATAACCTTGTTCGGTAATACCTAAAAGTATGTTTTATATAATACCTCAAATATGTTGTATGGTTCCTACTAAAGAGAAGATCAACTCTTTAAGGACCCTGTTGTAATCTGCCTAAATAACCTTTGAGTTGTTCCGTTAGATACCATTTCGTCAAAGTAAAAGGTCTCATTATATGTTATATTTCCCCATCAGAAAGAACATGCGCTATTTTATAGAGCAGGTTGTTGCAGACACGACGATATCAAATATGTCTTATGTTTTTTGTTTTAGTGTCTCCATATTCTAAGAGCCATAGTTTTTTTTGTTTTTTGGGGGGGCGATTGTCTTATGACGGGGCTCATTTTTTGTGGGATGAGGTGATGGTTTGATTAATACCATTTTGGGAGTCCTACGCCTTTTTGATTGCTTGGTGTTACACTTTTTTTTAGGTAAGGTGACAAAAAAATGGCACAGTTTATTTTTATTTTTTTATGATGTTATGATGTTCACCTGAGGGGTTAGGTCATGTGATATTTTTATAGGGCTGGTTGTTATGGACGCGGCGATACCTAATATGTCAACTTTTTATTTATTTATTTCACTTTAACACAATAAAAGCATTTTTGAAACAAACAAAATCATGTTTTAGTGTCTCCATATTCAGAGAGCCTTTTTTTTTTGGCCGATTGTGTTTATGTAGGGGCTATTTTTTTGCAGGATGATTTGATCACTTTGTATTACACTTTTTGTGATGTAAGGTGACAAAAAATGGTTGAGCACAGTTTTAATTTTTTTTAAAGGTGTTCAGGTCACGGGGTGGATCATGTGATATTTTTGTAGAGCCAGTCATTATAGATGCGGCAATACAATAAAACTTATTTTTTTTATTATGAAAAACTTTTTTTTACTTTTTTTTTTGTCCCACTCTGGGACTTCAACTCCAGGGGGTCTGATCCCCTCTGCAATGCATTACACTACAACCTGTATTGTAATGCATTGCATGTCAGCTTTTACACTGACAGCCTACCTGTAAGACCCAGCCTAAGGGGCTGGATCTCGCAGGCTTCCGTAGAAGGCAAGCCCTAATGCCTATGGAATGCATTGGGCTGCCTTCTCAGCCACCAGGTCCCTGTCACTGCAGCGCAGGTACCCGAAGTGGAGGGAATCTGTACCCTCCGCAAACCTCCTGCATGCTGTGGCTTTGACAGCGGCAAGGGGTTAATACGCCGGCATGGGTGTTTTAATCGATGTCGGAGTATGCAGCAGGGTCCCGGCTGTCAGTGACTGCCGGGTCCGTGCCGCTGATCAGGCGGGCACAGCTCCTGCACCAGCCCAATCAGCCAGAAGTACATGTACAGAGTTGGTCATTAAGTCACGTCCACCAGCGCCGTACATGTACAGCGAAGGTCCTCTACGGGTTAACTATGCTTACTATGTGGTGAAGTGATTTAACTATAATATCTAATTCCATATACTCGTATTGGTTTTGCTGTATTGTTTGGTTCTCCTGGACCAGTGGTGGGCAAACTTTTTTGTCAACTGAGCCAAATATCGCCAAAACCACGATTTAAATTTCTTTCAAGAGCCACATTTTTAAAACCTAAAATATTGCGTCAACAGTACCAGTGAGGACTATTAGGGCTCATGCACACGACCGTGTGCCCGCCGTTGCCATATTGCAGGCCGCATACGGCGGGTCCGCAATACACGGGCACTGGCTGTGTGCAGCCCGTATCAAGGACCCATTCACTTCAATGGGTCCAGGATCCGGGATATGAGTGCTACAGAGTGCTTCCGTGGTGCTTCTGGCTGTGCCTCCGCACCGAAAAAAAGTAGTGCATGCACTACTTTTTTGCGGTGCGGAGGCACAGCCAGAAGCACCACGGAAGCACACTACTTTTTTGCAAAGCTGGCAGTCGGATGCGGATTGCAAACCCCATTCAATTGAATAGGTCCGCGATCCTCATGCAGCTGCCCCATGATCTGTGTCTGTGCATTGCGGACCGCTATTTGCGGTCCGCAGCACAGGCACAGCGCCCTTACATTTGTGGGCATGAGCCCAGAGTGTGTTTTTACATACTTTTATATGTACTTTCTTTTATTTGGATCTTGATTATTATTTCATTTTATCTTTATCCTTTTTTACTTTTATTAAACTTGTCTGCAGATGTGGATGTAATGTGGATGACGCACTTATGGGGGATATCTGTGGCTGACGCACTTATGGGGGATATCTGTGGCTGACGCACTTATGGGGGATATCTGTGGATGACGCACTTATGGGGGATATCTGTGGATGACGCACTTATGGGGGATCTCTGTGGATGACGCACTTATGGGGGATTATCTGTGGATGACGCACTTATGGGGGATTATCTGTGGATGACGCACTTATGGGGGATTATCTGTGGCTGACGCACTTATGGGGGATATCTGTGGCTGACGCACTTATGGGGGATATCTGTAGCTGACGCACTTATAGGGGATATCTGTGGATGACACATATATAGCATAAGATGCTATATATGTGCCCTCCACAGATATCCCCTGTCACGAACTATGGATCCGATCGCTCCGGATCCCACAGCTGTGACGTAGTGGTCTGTGACGGAGTCTGCGCACACACAGAGACCTCACGTGACCGGGGTATTACCACTCGGCTAACACCCCCCCACTATACTTCGGTAACTGCCACCACGTGGGTTCCCGGTCCACGAGCCGACTATCCGGGTCATTCACTATCACACAGATCAGTGGATGAACCGGATATCACTTACTGACCAACCGCAGTCAATCACCCCCAGCTACAATTCCTAAATGCAATTTAACTAACTACCTGGTAACGTCTCTTCAAAGGCAAGGTACGTTGTTCAGCAGCTTAGAATATGGAAGACTTGGCCATTTAGATTTTATCATCTTTAATAAGCGGTAAAAAGCAGTGCATACAAGTCTAATGAAAACGACTATAAAACTACAGAATAATAATAACAATATAAATAATCACGACAGTTTAAATGAAAGGGAAAAAGATGAAAGAATACTTAGTTTCTCTGGAGGGTTTCAGATGGTCGCTCATATGTCCTTTTTGAATCCTTGCAAACCCCTTTTCAGTATGTATCAGGGGAGACCCTCAACGTTCTTCTGATACAGGGATATGCCGTCAATGTCCAATTAAGTGTCTGGTGATGTTCCATGGGTCTCTCTCCTCTGTCCTTGTGCACAGATTTTTATGAACTCTCCCATGGGCAGGAGACTTACTCCTGTCAGCCAATGGCAGCAGAGTGACTGTGAAGCCTAGGGATTGGCCCCCAAGTGTTTTATGACCCCATCAAAGTTCAGTTCCTACAATGAGGATTATACTTAAGCTCGTATCTCCCTGATACATCAGCATATTTTTATACAGAATACATATTTGCGATCCTTATTTATTTACCTACAGAATGAGACCACACACGGTAATGCTGGGACCTGTAGTTCTTCTACCACCCATAGGTCAGCTACAGAATCACATCCTCTAGTCATATTTGATACCCAATTAACCACAATACTCTGTAGAGCCTGGATCTGGTGTCAGAAAGGGCATAAGTTGATTCATAAATGAAATATGAAAGTAGACTGGTTTTATGCCCAGAGCTAATTAAGGGGCTATTAGCTCTCCTCAAACCAGACCTGGAAATTAATGACGTCACGCTCCAGCCAGGCTTGACAGCGAGCTGATCTTATCTTAGAGGACAGGATGAGCTGGGCCTGGTATAGCCTTTATGACCTTTTATAGCCGGCCTCAGGAGAGTAGTGGTAATAAAAGTGTCCATCTATATCATAGGTGACCCAGGCTTCAGGAAGATGAGAGTTCACTGTTTTTTTACATAGGCCAGAAGCATATAAGATGGCTACCCAGAGGAATTATGTATGTATGCCGGCACACCTCCCTCTTTTAAAAGGTTGCCTGGGGAAATGGCCACAAGCCTATTCCACAGCAACCCAGCCGTCTCCGGCCGATTCTCCCTGCCGCGACAACCCGTCGGCATTTCCATGTAAACTACCTTTTCTGTGCTGCACGGTGAAGTTGTACTGCTGCAAAATCAGGCTCCATCTCAGCAGTTTCGCATTGTCTCCTGCGAGACGTGCCAACCAGCTGAGGGGATTGTGATCAGTGATCACTGTGAAATTGCGTCCATACAGGTAGTGTTGT